>NC_041390.1:212488964-212496131 GCF_002162155.2 Triticum dicoccoides | reverse complement strand
CCCAGTGGGGGGGGTTCTTTTCTTTTCTTTTTTTGTTTGTTAGTTTTGTTTTTCCCTTTGTATTCTCTTTTCCTTTATTCATTTTTTCTATTCTGTTTTATTTAATTCAGGGCATTTAAGCATTATATAAAACGGTGTCTTCTTCACCATAATTATCTATGTAATATTTAGTACAAACCGGACATTTTTATTTTAATATTTGAAAACTTTTATTATTTACCAAATCTTGAATTTGAATTTTGGACCGGTTTTGATCTAACGATAGATTAGCAACAGTAATGGAGGTGATGTGGTATCATTAGCAGAGTATCACTGTAGCCTAATTATCCGGGCGTCACAATTCTCCTCCAATACAAGAAATCTCGTTCCGAGATTTAAGAGGGGGACTAAGGGGAAATTTCTGGTTACGAAATTCTAACGAGTGTTCTCGGTCTTGGTTGCTCTTCTCGAAGAGGTAGATCCACTACATTGACATCTTCATTTCTCTGCTTTAGGTCATCATAGTGAAGTCGTCATCCTTTCTTCGGGATCTCCATCGTACTTACGATAGTGATAAGGGGTAGCTTCAGAAGAATGGACCTTCAAGGTCAACTATCTGGCAGAATACTCAGGGAATGTGGTAGAAGGTAACCCTCGAATAGATACTTAAGAAAATATCGAGAGTGAAGTAAGAAGGTACCAAGAGAAGTTTCAAACAGGTAGGCAATCGTTCGAAGCCTGAAACAAAGTGAAAAAGGCGTCCAGAGCAACGAGATTAAGTATTGCGTCTATTACCAGAATAGATCACTAGGAAGGTGGCCCGTGAACTACATACGAGGCCACGCGCGAGGAATAACTTTGACAACAGGGTGTACAGGAGAGTCAGGTTTCGATCCTGAGGAACTGTGGGTTATGGGCCCACCATGTGGGTTAAAAGCAGGAAGGGCGGTGACGTATTGCACGATCATGAAAGCAAGGCATGTCAGAGGATAGTCTGTCGGTTATGTCGGCAACAACATCGGTACCAAGGGCGAGGGACGAAGAGAACCATTTTCCTGCTCGTTGAACGAGGCGGAACAATAGGTAGAGTTCTCGTCCATCGGCGGTTACCAGAAAGTTTTCAACAATAGTAACAGGGTCTTGCTGACAGAATGGTACACCGAGGTGTTTACATAAGCAATGAATTATTACTGCTTAGATTATATAGATCACAAGAAAGGTCAAACAAACCAATGGAGAGGAAAATGTGATCATTAGTTTAAACTGAACAATGGAAAGGAAAATGTGTTTAAATACATATTTCAAGGGTATATCCTACCCAAGGACAAGCAAATCATGATATCCATGACATGATATAATGTAGAAAACTCTTTAGGTACGGGAGAGAATTTTCATGACATTATCCCTACAGCGGTGTTTGGATAATTGAGCAGGAAACATTTAGCATTGGGCTTCAAATGGTCTTGTTGAAAATTGAAGTACCATAGGCATGCTTCAAGATAGCATGGACATGGTCAACAGGTGAATATCAGACTTTGGAAACACAAAGGGTCTATTAGGAATAACTTGTAGAATAAGTCTTACAATTTCCTCATGGAAGAGTGGATAACCTTGCTGAAAGGAAACTATAACAATAGGTCCTCCGGCCAGGTGTGCTAGGCATGACATCATCTTACCGGGTCATATAAGGACCAATGTTATGACTCTTGGAAAATATTCCAACCATCATAT
The DNA here is from genome assembly GCF_002162155.2 of Triticum dicoccoides. NCBI lineage: Eukaryota > Viridiplantae > Streptophyta > Magnoliopsida > Poales > Poaceae > Triticum > Triticum dicoccoides. The sequence goes on along the minus strand of NC_041390.1, from coordinate 212,494,421 downwards.
CTGACCGAGTTTCAGATCTGATTGGAGTCAGGATACCTCAGACTCAGGATGCCTGAGATAACAAGGTACGACAAGAATTGACGAGAAGACCTCGTAAGATTCTCGGGAAATGAACTATGGAAGCGAGTTTCGAAACAAGAGTTCATCAATAAACCAAGGAGAGGATGAGGAGGTGGCTGATGAACTCAGCGACAAATCATTGGGATTTCCAAAAGATGGATTTCCACAATTATGCGAACAAAGAGATAACATTTGTCAGATCAAATGATATAGTGAGGTATGCTCGAGGAAAACATACACAATTAAACATTGGTAGAAGGTGCACCCGAACTACGGTCTTAGGTAGCATAATCAATGTTAGAAGGTGATTCGATAACAAATGGCCTAAGAATGAGATGTCGACCATTAACTTCAAAGCAATAAGGTTGCTAGAAGTTTTAAAATTACTAGTCCATTTGTCGGTATTCCGGTTAGGAACAACACGGGGACCAAGACAAGAATGGTGATGGCGATAAGTATCACCTATATCAAGAATTATCAAGAGGTGGTGAAATTCTCACGACATTCTTGACATAAAGGATGGTAATACTCCAAGGTAAAGGAGAACCAATGTTGGATAGCAAGGTATAACACAAAACACGAACAAGTTTGTGTTGAACGGAAGGCAATAAAGTGGTAGATGATAAAACAAATCATCGAGGGCAAGGATGGTATTTCTCATCATGAATCCAATTAATACCTTGGAAGGAGTCAATTGTTGATGATGATCACGACAAATTTTGTTGAGAGATTTCATGAGGATGTAATCGATCAGCGATGACACCAAGCCAAAGGAATGGTGAAGCAAGAGGTTATTGGAACCACAGGTACGACACAAACTCGAAATCAAGCTTGTTGTTCAAGGCAAAATGGAATGATGAGGGAGATCGACGTAAGCTTAGCTCATCATCAAAAGTTGTGCTCCGGGGTTAAGGACCAGGTAGCACAGTTAAAATTGGCACGATAATGATATAGCCGAGCAGGTTAGGATTTACGTGATCGAGTTCAAATTCATAAGTAATGAAGGTTACCAGGAGTTGTTTAATCGCGGTGTGAACTCGATTCAGTTATCGATGTCTTTGAGTGTTTATTAACTCAGAGCCCGTGAAAGAAAAAAAAATTGGAATCAGTGAGAATGTAATACTTGATGAAGAACACATAAGAAGTTATGCAGTTCCGTGATAATCTCGAGATACCAGAGGGGGTAATACTCGATGAAAGATCAAAGTAAAGGTTAGAATGGTGTATTGATCCACAGAAGACAAGTGCTTAAACTTGCCTGAGAAATGGGATCTAAGAAGAACATATGGTCGGAACCATGCTTGCAAAGGATCAATTCACCAATACCAAAGGATATTATATTAAGGAAATAATTATTATTACAAGAAGCTTCCATGATAGGATCTACATCGTGTCCATGGGCATGAACACAAAGGTCCAAGGTCGACTCCCACTTCTCCAATGCATAACCTTTCATTCACTTCTCACTTTCGAAGAAGTTGTAGTGTTGAAATTTCATCTGGCAAAATACTAGAAGTGTATGACTTGTGAAAACTTTCGAGTTCACACGGTTTTAGAGAAGGTCGTATAGGTTCAACCCATCGGGGTTTCTTAGAAACATATACCACAAGTTTCAAGGGTAAATATCACAAGCTCGAAAGTAGAGCATGGTTAGCAAAACAGAGGATACAATTTACCAAAGGTATCACATACCCATGGAGAGGCTCACAAGGTTATTGAATAGGAAGGACACTGCCGGATAATAATCCAACAACGGGTCCTATGGTCTACAATGGAGCTGATGCGAGTATCGGTACTTTATCTGAGGAAGATGGAATGAAAGGGCATAAGATTAGCATTTCCAAATCAATGGATCAAAAGCCAACGCTCTCATTAAGAATGGATCAGTCGAATAGACTTAAGGGTACAATCGATGACAATTTGATTGGTCGATAACCAGCTCATGTTTAAAATGACGTGTGAGCCGGAAGGATGAATCATTGGATCTGATTGAGGCTGGCGAGCATTCACAACATTTTGAATCAACGGACTCAAAATGATAATGACAAGGGATGCCAATAAAATTATAGACTTATGGGATTAACCAAAATGCAATCAAGTAAGAACTTCAAGAGTAATAGGCTACTCAGGATTTTCGGAAGTTCAAATAGTATTTTGAAGACTTTTGTGAAATACATGAACCAACTGGGGATGAGCAAATATCCGGTGAGTGCTAGAAATTACCCATAATGGTATTCATGTGGCAAGGAATGCAAGGCAGTAGGCACAAAGTATTCTCAGAACAATAGAGAGAATTTTGGGGCATCTTGTAATAATAAGATCAATGAGGAATGATTATATGAATGGCACGTGTACGTGGTTATCCATAGAGGTTTATCGATAGAAGGGAATTGCAAAAGCAACACGCACAAGGTCTCGACAGAATATCGGAGAGTATCTTCGAAATCTTCTAGTGCAGCCGGCGATCATCTGGACTGAAGGGGCTCTCCGGGAGAAAGTATTTTCGAGAACCTAAGTTAGATTTTTAGCAAATTCATTTAACCCGAATAGAAGAGAGCTCAGAGTCCCAGAGTAAGGATCAAGGAGTAAAAGATCCTAATACCACCCAGATGGCGACGTGGGCCCATAAGGCACACAGCCATGTTAGTAAAAGTTTTGCAATGTCTAGACTCGACTTCGACCAAGGAGTGTGGAAGGGGGATTCCTACAGGTAGTCGGCTCTGATACCAACTTGTGACGCCCCCGATTTAATCGTACACTAGTCATACACGCAAACGTGTACGATCAAGATCAGGGACTCACGGGAAGATATCACAACACAACTCTACAAATAAAATAAGTCATACAAGCATCATATTATAGCCAGGGGCCTCGAGGGCTCGAATACAAGAGCTCGATCATAGACGAGTCAGCGGAAGCAACAATATCTGAGTACAGACATAAGTTAAACAAGTTTGCCTTAAGAAGGCTAGCACAAACTGGGATACAGATCGAAAGAGGCGCAAGCCTCCTGCCTGGGATCCTCCTAACTACTCCTGGTCGTCGTCAGCGGGCATCACGTAGTAGTAGGCACCTCCGGTGTAGTAGGAGTCGTCGTCGAAGGTGGTGTCTGGCTCCTGGGCTCCAACATCTGGTTGCGACAACCAGAATGAAAGGAAAGGGGGAAAAGGGGGAGAAAGCAACCGTGAGTACTCATCCAAAGTACTCGCAAGCAAGGAGCTACACTACATATGCATGGGTATCAAATGGAGTAAGGGTATCATATGTGGACTGAACTGCAGAATGCCAGAATAAGAGGGGGATAACTAATCCTTTCGAAGACTACGCTTCTGGCAGCCTCCGTCTTGCAACATGTAGAAGAGAGTAGACTGAAGTCCTCCAAGTAGCATCGCATAGCATAATCCTAACCGATGATCCTCCCCTCGTCGCCCTGTGAGAGAGCGATCACCGGTTGTATCTGGCACTTGGAAGGGTGTGTTTTATTAAGTATCTGGTTCTAGTTGTCATAAGGTCAAGGTACAACTCCAAGTCGTCCTGTTACCGAAGATCACGGCTATTCGAATAGATTAACTTCCCTGCAGGGGTGCACCACATACCCCAACACGCTCGTTCCCATTTGGCCGGACACACTTTCCTGGGTCATGCCCGGCCTCGGAAGATCAACACGTCGCAGCCCCACCTAGGCACAACAGAGAGGTCAGCACGCCGGTCTAAACCTAAGCGCATAGGGGTCTGAGCCCATCGCCCTTAGCACACCTACACGTTGCGAACGCGGCCGGAAGTAGAACTAGCCCCCTTAATACAAGAGCAGGCTTACGTTCCAATCCGGCGCGCGCCACTCAGTCGCTGACGTCACGAAGGCTTCGGCTGATACCACGACGCCGGGATACCCATAGCTACTCCCACGTAGATGGTTAGTGCGTATAGACCAAATGGCCAAACTCAGATCAAATACCCAGATCTCGTTAAGCATGCTAAGTATCCGCGAACGCCGACCAGGGCCAGGCCCACCTCTCTCCTAGGTGGTTTCAACCTGCCCTGTCGCTCCGCCACAAAGTAACAATCGGGGGTCGTCGGGAACCCAGGCCCACCTCTACCGGGATGGAGCCACCTGCCCCTTCAGCCCCCATCTCCGAACAGTATCACAGGTAATGTAACAGTGCAATGTATATAGCATGCCCGTGATCACCTCCCGAAGTGATCACGGCCCAGTAGTATAGCATGGCAGACGGACAAGAGTGTAGGGCCACTGATGGAACACTAGCATCCTATACTAAGCAGTAGGATAGCAGGTAAGGGTAACAACTATAGCAACAATGACAGGCTATGCATCAGAATAGGATTAACGGGAAGCAGTAACATGCTACACTACTCTAATGCAAGCAGTATAGAGGAGAGTAGACGATATATGGTGATCAAGGGGGGGCTTGCCTGGTTGCTCTGGCAAGAGAGAGTGGTCGTCAACACCGTAGTCGTACACACGGACATCGGCAGCGGTCTCGGAGTCTACCGGAAAGGAGTAACGGAGGGGGAACACAATAAATAACAGAGCAATCAAATGCAACACAAAGCAAGACGCGGCAATACGTTGTGCTAGGGGTGACCTAGCGCGGTACGAGGTGGTACCGGTGAAGGGGGAAAACATCCGGGAAAATATCCCCGGTGTTTCTCGTTTTCGGACAGACGAACCGGAGGGGGAAAGTTGCGTGTTCGCTATGCTAGGATGCGTGGCGGATGAACGGGCTGCGTATTCGAATTTATCTCATCGTTCTGAGCAACTTTCATGTACAAAGTATTTTCATCCGAGTTACGGATTAAAAGATATGATTTTCTAAAGATTTAAATCATTTTCTGATTTTAATTATATATTTAATTCCAACATTATCCAAAACAGTGAATGATGACGCAAGCATGACATCAGAGTGATGTCAGCAGGTCAACTGGTCGGTTGACCAGTCAAACAGACAGGTGGGTCCAATGGGACCCACATGTCATTGTCTGTTATCTAATTAACCAGGTTAATTAGTTTAGTTAAACAGATTAGTTATGTTAATTAATGAAAGTTAATTAGGTGAAACTAGTTAATTAGGCTAATCTAATTAGGATTAATTAAGTTAATTAATTAATTGATTAATTAATATTTTTACTTAGTTTTTTTATCCTTTTTTTTATTAAACATTTTCAGGGCATGGGGCCCGTTCGTCAGTGGCACTAGGCCAACCCCGCGGGGCGGGTTAACGGGCGGAACCCCGGGGTCGGGAGCGGGGCGGGTGCCCGTGGAGGCCGCAGCCTGCCTGGGGCGGGGCGAGGCCGGCGGGGCGCCGGCAGCTGCCAGCAGCGGCGAGGGACGGCAGTGCAGGACGGCGACGAGCAAAGGCGCGAGCGGCAGGCGGGTAG
>NC_041390.1:212435179-212488347 GCF_002162155.2 Triticum dicoccoides | reverse complement strand
CGGGAGGTGGGGGCTGACGAGGGGGAGTGGGTGGTGGCTAGGGTTGGATCGGGGGGGTAGGGGTTAAGGGGAGTGAGGGAATGGCCGGTTGGGCCGGCCGGCAGCTGGGCCGGAGCCCAGTGGGGGGGGGTTCTTTTCTATTTTTTTTTGTTTGTTAGTTTTGTTTTTCCCTTTGTATTCTCTTTTCCTTTATTCATTTTTCCTATTCTGTTTTATTTAATTCAGGGCATTTAAGCATTATATAAAACTGTGTCTTCTTCACCATAATTATCTATGTAATATTTAGTACAAACCGGACATTTTTATTTTAATATTTGAAAACTTTTATTATTTACCAAATCTTGAATTTGAATTTTGGACCGGTTTTGATCTAACGATAGATTAGCAACAGTAACGGAGGTGATGTGGTATCATTAGCAGAGTATCACTGTAGCCTAATTATCCGGGCGTCACAGTGTTTCCCCTCTTGGCCCATAAGGCCCATATCTTTTGCCGCGGGTGCCCGAAACCCCTTCCGTTGACCCCATAAGTACCCGGTGCATCCCGAAACACTTCCGGTGTCCGAATACCATCGTCCTATATATCAATATTTACCTCTTGACCATTTCGAGACTCCTCGTCATGTCCGTGATCTCATCCGGGACTCCGAACAACATTCGGTCACCAGATCACATAACTCATATAATACAAAATCGTCATTGAACATTAAGCGTGCAGACCCTACGGGTTCGAGAACTATGTAGACATGACCGAGACACCTCTCTTGCCAATAACCAAAAGAGGAACCTAGATGCTCATATTGGTTCCCACATATTCTACGAAGATCTTTATCGGTCGTACCGTAATGACAACATATGTTATTCCCTTTGTCATCGTATGTTACTTGCCTGAGATTCGATCGTCGGTATCTTCATACCTAGTTCAATCTCATTACCAGCAAGTCTCTTTACTTGTTCCGTAATAGATCATCCCGCAACTAACTCATTAGTCGCATTGCTTGCAAGGCTTATTATGATGTGCATTACCGAGAGGGCCCAAAGATACCTCTCCGATACTCAGAGTGACAAATCCTAATCTCGATCTATGCCAACCCAACGAACACCTTCGGAGATACCTATAGAGCATCTTTATAATCACCCAGTTACGTTGTGATGTTTGATATCACACAAGGTATTCCTTCGGTATCTGGGAGTTGCATAATCTCATTGGCAAAGGAATATGTATATGACATGAAGAAAGCTATAGCAATAAAACTGAACGATCAATATACTAAGCTAACTGATGGGTCTTGTCCATCACATCATTCTGCTAATGATGTGATCCCGTTTATCAAATGACAAAACATGTCTATGGTTATGAAACTTAACCATCTTTGATTAACGAGCTAGTCTAGTAGCGGCTTACTAGGGACATGGTGTTTTGTCTATGTATCCACGCATGTATCAAGTTTCCAGTTAATACAATTCTAGCATTAATAATAAACATGTATCATGATATAAGGAAATATAAATAACAACTTTATTATTGCTTCTAGGGCATATTTCCTTCAGCCGCCATGTCTCCAAGCTTCCGTTGGGACTTAAAATCCATTGATAAAGGGTGTGTTTGCTTGGTACCCTGGGAGCTTCATGTCTGGCCTGGACTATGTGTGAAGTTTGCTTGAAAGTGTTGGGGAACGTAGTATTTCAAAAAAAAATCCTATGATCACGCAAGATCTATCTAGGATATGCATATCAACGAGTGGGGAGAGTGTGTCCACGTACCCTGGTAGACCGAAGCGGAAGCATTTAGTAATGCGGTTGACGTAGTCGAACGTCTTCGTGATCCAACCGAACCTAGCACCGAACGTATGACACCTCCGTGTTTAGCACACATTCAGCACGATGACGTCCCTCGAGCTCTTGATCCAGTTGAGAATGAGGGAGAGTTCCGTCAGCACGACGGCATGGCAACGGTGATGATGAAGTTACCCGCGTAGGGCTTCGCCTAAGCACTATGATGATATGACCGAGGTGTGTAACTATGGAAGGGGGCACCGCACACGGCTAAGGGAAGACTTGGTGTGTCTTTGGGGTGCCCCCTCCCATGTATATAAAGGAGGGGGAAGAGGAGGACAGCCCAGGGGGGAGTACTACTTGAACTCCCGGTCCAAGTTGGATTCGCCCCCCCCCCCTTTCCTATTCCAACAAGGGGAAGGAGGGAAGGAGGAAGAGGGAGAAGGGAAGAGGGGGCGCCACTCCCTCCTAGTCCAATTCAGACCAGCCATTGGGGGGGCACGCAGCCACCCCTTGAGGCCCTTCTCTCCTTTCCACTAAAGCCCATTAAGGCCCACTACTTCCCCGGGGGGGTCCGGTAACCTCTCGGTACTCCGGAAAATACCCGAAACACTTCAGAACCATTCCAGTCTCCGAATATAACCTTCCAATATATCAATCTTTACCTCCCGACTAATTCGAGACTCCTTGTCATGTTCGTGATCTCATCCAGGACTCTGAATAAACTTCGGTCATCAAATCACATAACTCATAATACAAATTGTCATCGAACGTTAAGCATGCGGACCCTACTGGTTCGAGAACTATGTAGACATGACCGAGACACCTCTCCGGTCAATAACCAATAGTGGAACCTAGATGCTCATATTGGCTCCTACATATTCTAGGAAGATCTTTATCGGTCAAACCGCATAACAACATACGTTATTCCCTTTGTCATCGGTATGTTACTTGCCCGAGATTCGATCGTGGGTATCATCATACCTAGTTCAATCTCGTTACCAGCAAGTTTCTTTACTCATTCTGTAATGCATCATCTCGTAACTAAATCATTAGTCACGTTGCTTTCAAGGCTTATAGTGATGTGCATTACCGAGAGGGCCCAGAGATATCTCCCCGATACTCGGAGTGACAAATCCTAATCTCGATCTATGCCAACTCAACAAACACCATCGGAGACATATTTAGAGCATCTTCATAATCACGCAGTGATGTTGTGATGTTTGATAGCACACAAGGTGTTCCTCCGATATTCGGGAGTTGCATAGTCTCATAGTTAGAGGAATATGTATAAGTCATGAAGAAAGCAATAGCAATAAAACTAAACAATCATTTTGCTAAGCTAACGGATGGGTCTTGTCCATCACATCATTCTCTAATGATGTGATCCCGTTCATCAAATGACAACACATGTCTATGGCTAGGAAATTCAACCATCTTTGATTAACGAGCTGGTCAAGTAGAGGCATACTAGGGACACTCAGTTTTGTCTATGTATTCACACATGTACTAAGTTTCCGGTTAGTACAATTCTAGCATGAATAATAAAAATTTATCATGATATAAGGAAATATAAATAACAACTTTATTATTGCCTCTAGGGCATATTTCCTTCAGTCTCCCACTTGCACTAGAGTCAATAATCTAGTTCACATCGTCATGTGATTTAACACCAATAGTTCACATCTTTATGTGATTAGTTCACATCACCATGTGACTAACACCCAAAGGGTTTACTAGAGTCAATAATCTAGTTCACGTCGCTATGTGATTAACACCCAAAGAGCACTAAGGTGTGAACATGTTTTGCTTGTGAGAGAATTTTAGTCAACGGGTCTGTCACATTCAGAGCCGTATGTATTTTGCAAACTTTCCATGTCGAAAATGCTCTGCATGGAGCTACTCTAGCTAATAGCTCCCACTTTCAATATGTATCCAGATTGAGACTCAGGGTCATCCAGATCGGTGTAAAAGCTTGCATCGACGTAACTCTTTACGATGAACTCTTTATTACCTCCATAACCGAGAAATATTTCCTTAGTCCTCTTAGGTAACTAAGGATAACTTTGACCACTGTTCAGTGAACCACTCCTGGATCACTATCGTACCCCTTTGCCAAACTCGTGGCAAGGTACACAATAGGTCTGGTATACAGCATGGCATACTTTATAGAACCTATGGCTGAGGCATAGGGAATGACTTTCATTCTCTCTCTACCTTTCGCCGTGTTCGGTTTTGAGTCTTACTCAATTTCATACCTTATAACTCAGGCAAGAACTCCATCTTTGACTGATCCATTTTGAACTCCTTCAAAATCTTATCAAGGTATGTACTCATCGAAAGTCTTATCAAGCGCCTTGATCTATCTTTATAGATCTTGATGCCCAATATGTAAGTAGCTTCACTGAGGTATTTCTCTGAAAAACTCCTTGCAAACACTCCTTTGTGCTTTCCATAAAATTCTACACCATTTTCGATCAATAATATGTCATTCACATATACTTATCAGAAAGGTTGTAGTGCTCCCACTCACTTTCTTGTAAATACAGGCTTCACCGCAAGTCTGTATAAAACTATATGCTTTGATGAACTCATCAAAGCATATATTCCAACTCTAAGATGCTTGCATATGTCCATAGATGGATCGCTGGAACTTGCACACTTTGTTAGCACCTTTAGGATTGAGAAAAGCTTCTAGTTGCATCATATACAATTCTTCTTTAATAAATCCATTAAGGAATGCAGTTTTGACATCCATTTGCCAGATTTCATAAAACGCGACAACTTCTAACATGATTCGGACAGACTTTAAGCATCGATACGAGTGAGAAAATCTCATCGTAGTCAACACCTTGAACTTGTCGAAAACCTTTTGCGACAATTCGAACTTTGTAGATAGTAACACTACTATCAGTGTCCGTCTTCCTCTTGAAGATCCATTTATTCTCAATGGCTCGCCGATCATCGTGCAAATTAATCAAAGTCCATACTTTGTTCTCATAGATGGATCCTATCTCATATTTCATGGCCTCAAGCCATTTATCGGAATCTGGGCTCATCATCGCTTCCTCATAGTTCGTAGGTTCATCATGGTCAAGTAACATGACCTCCAGAACAGGATTAACATACCACTCTGGTGTGGACCTTACTCTGGTTCACCTACGAGGTTCGGTAGTAACGTGATCTGAAGTTTCATGATCATCATCATTAGCTTCCTCACTAATTGGTGTAGGAATCACTGGAACTAATTTCTGTGATGAACTACTTTCCAATTCAGGAGAAGGTACAATTACCTCATCAAGTTCTACTTTTCTCCCACTCACTTCTTTTGAGAGAAACTCCTTCTCTAGAAAGGATCCATTCTTAGCAACGAATATCTTACCTTTAGATCTGTGATAGAAGGTGTACCCAACAATTTCCTTTGAGTATCCTATGAAGACACATTTCTTCGATTTGGGTTCGAGCTTATCAGGTTGAAGCTTTTTCACATAAGCATCGCAGCCCCAAACTTTAAGAAACGACAACTTGGGCATCTTGCCAAACCGCAGTTCATATGGTGTCGTATCAATGGATTTAGATGCTTCCCTATTTAACGTGAATGCAGCCGTCTCTAAAGCATAACCCCAAAACAATAGTGGTAAATAAGTAAGAGACTGAAGGAAATATGCCCTAGAGGCAATAATAAAGTTGTTATTTATATTTCCTTATATCATGATAAATGTTTATTATTCATGCTAGAATTGTATTAACCGGAAACTTAGTACATGTGTGAATACATAGACAAACAGAGTGTCACTAGTATGCCTCTACCTGACTAGCTCCTTGATCAAAGATGGTTAAGTTTCCTAGCCACGGACAAAGAGTTGTCATTTGATAAACATGATCACATCATTAGAGAATGATGTGATTAACTTGACCCATCCGTTAGCTTAGCACAATGATCGTTTAGTTTACTGCTATTGCTTTCTCCATAACTTATACAAGTTCTTATGACTATGAGATTATGCAACTCCCGAATACCGAAGGAACACTTAGTGTGCTATCAAATGTCACAACATAACTGGGTGACTATAAAGATGCTCTACAGGTGTCTCCGAGGGTGTTTGTTGAGTTGGCATAGATCGAGATTAGGATTTGTCACTCCTTGTATCGGAAAGGAATCTCTGGGCCCTCTTGATAATGCACATCACCATAGGCCTTGCAAGAAATGTGACTAATGAGTTAGTTACGGGATGTTGCATTATGGAACGAGTAAAGAGACTTGCCGGTAACGAGATTGGACTAGGAATTGAGATACCGACAATCGAATCTCAGGCAAGTAACATACCGATGACATAGGGATCAACGTATGTTGTTATGCGGTTTGACCGATAAAGATCTTCGTAGAATATGTAGGAACCAATATGATCATATAGGTTCCGCTATTGGTTATTGACCGGAGATGAGTCTCGGTCATGTCTACATAGTTCTCAAACCCGTAGGGTCCGCACGCTTATCGTTCGATGACGATCGGTATTATGAGTTTATGTTTTTTGATGTACCGAAGGTAGTTCAGAGTCCCGGATAAGATGACGGACATGACGAGGAGTCTCAGAATGGTCAACACATAAAGATCTATATATTGGAAGCCTATGTTTGGACATTGGAATGGTTCCGGGTGAGTTCGGGCATTTACCGGAGTACTGGGGGGTTACCGGAACCCCCTTGGGGAGTATATGGGCCTTATTGGGCCTTAGTGGAATAGAGGAGAGGAAGGTCAAGGAGGAGGTTACTGAAGGAAATATTCCCTAGAGGCAATAATAAAGTTATTATTTATTTCCTTATATCATGATAAATGTTTATTATTCATGCTAGAATTGTATTAACCGGAAACATAATACATGTGTGAATACATAGACAAACAGAGTGTCACTAGTATGCCTCTACTTGACTAGCTCGTTGATCAAAGATGGTTATGTTTCCTAACCATAGACATGAGTTGTCATTTGATTAACGGGGTCACATCATTAGGAGAATGATGTGATTGACTTGACCCATTCCGTTAGCTTAGCACTTGATCGTTTAGTTTGTTGCTATTTCTTTCTTCATGACTTATACATGTTCCTATGACTATGAGATTATGCAACTCCTGTTTACTGGAGGAACACTTTGTGTGCCACCAAACGTCACAACGTAACTGGGTGATTATAAAGGTGCTCTACAGGTGTCTCCGAAGGTACTTGTTGGGTTGGCGTATTTCGAGATTAGGATTTGTCACTCCGATTGTCGGAGAGGTATCTCTGGGCCCACTTGGTAATGCACATCACTATAAGCCTTGCAAGAATTGCAGCTAACGAGTTAGTTGTGGGATGATGTATTACAGAACGAGTAAAGAGGCTTGCCGGTAACGAGATTGAACTAGGTATTGAGATACCGACGATCGAATCTCGGGCAAGTAACATACCGGTGACAAAGGGAACAACGTATGTTGTTATGCGGTTTGACCGATAAAGATCTTCGTAGAATATGTCGGAGCCAATATGAGCATCCAGGTTCCGCTATTGGTTACTGACCGGAGACGTGTCTCAGTCATGTCTACATAGTTCTCGAACCCGTACGGTCCGCACACTTAAAGTTCGATGCCGATTATATTATGAGTTTATGTGTATTGATGTACCGAAGGTAGTTCGGAGTCCCGGATGAGATCGGGGACATGACGAGGAGTCTCAAAATGGTCGAGACGTAAAGATCGATATATTGGACGACTATATTCAGACATCGGAAAGGTTTCGAGTGATTCGGGTATTTTTCGGAGTACCGGAGAGTTACGGGAATTCGTCGGGGAGTATATGGGCCTTATTGGGCTTTAGGGGAAATAGAGAGGAGAGGTTGGGTGCCCCCCCCCAAGGCCTAGTCTGAATTGGACTTGGGGGAGGGGCTGCGCCCCCTCCTTCCTTCTTTTCTCTCTTCCCTGGCCTTGACTCATACTCCTACTAGTTGGAAGGGGGGGGGAATCCTACTCCCGGTGGGACTAGGACTCCTCCAAGGCGCGCCGTAGGGGCCGGCCCTCACCCCCCCTCCACTCCTTTATATACGTGGCTAGGGGGCACCCCATAGACACAACAATTGATCTCTTGATCTCTTAGCCGTGTGGGGTGCCCCCCTCCACCATAATCCACCTCGATCATATCGTAGCGGTGCTTAGGCGAAGCCCTGTGTCAGTAGAACATCATCATCGTCACCACGCCGTCGTGCTGACGAAACTCTCCCTCAACACCCGGCTGGATCGGAGTTCGAGGGATGTCATCGAGTTGAACATGTGCAAAACTCGGAGGTGCCGTGCGTTCGGTACTTGATCGGTCGGATCATAAAGACGTGTGACTACATCAACCGCGTTGTGCTAACGCTTCCGCTTTCGGTCTATGAGGGTACGTTGACAACACTCTCCCCTCTCGTTGCTATGCATCACCATGATCTTGCGTGTGCGTAGGAATTTTTTTGAAATTACTACGTTCCCCAACAATGGCATCCAAGCCTGGTTTTATGCGTAGATGTCATATGCATGAGTAGAACACAAGTGAGTGTTGGGCGATATAAGTCATACTGCTTACCAGCATGCCATACTTTGGTCCGGAGGTATTTTTGGATGAAGCGGCCCGGACCGACATTACGTGTACGCTTACGCGAGACTGGTTTTACCACCGTGCTATGCACACAGGTGACTAGCGGGTGTCAGTTTCTCCAACTTTAGTTGAACCGAGTGTGGCTACGCCCGGTCCTTGAGAAGTTTAAAACAGCACTAACTTGACAAACTATCGTTGTGGTTTTGATGCATAAGTAAGAACGGTTCTTGCTCAGCCCGTAGCAGCCACGTAAACTTGCAACAAAAAAGTAGAGGATGTCTAACTTGTTTTTGCAGGGCATGTTGTGATGTGATATGGTCAAGACGTGGTGAGATATAAGTTGTTGTATAAGATTATCATGTTTTGTTGAAGTTATCGACAACTGGCAGAAGCCTTATGGTTGTCTCTTTATTGCATAAGATGCAAGCGCCAAATAATTGCTTTACTTTATCGCTATGCGATAGCAATAGTTGCAAGAGCAATAGTTGGCGAGACAACCATGTGACGACACATTGATATAGATCAAGATGACGGAGATCATGGTGTCATGCCGGTGACGATGGAAATCATGATGATGCTTTGGAGATGGAGATCAAAGGCACAAGATGATGATGGCCATATCATGTCACATATTTTTGATTGCATGTGATGTTTATCTTTTATACATCTTATCTTGCTTTGATTGACGGTAGCATTATAAGATGATCTCTCACTAAATTATCAAGGTATAAGTGTTCTCCCTGAGTATGCACTGTTGCGAAAGTTCTTCGTGCTGAGACACCACGTGATGATTGGGTGTGATAGGCTCTACGTTCAAATACAACGGGTGAAAAACAGTTGCACACGCGGAATACTCAGGTTAAACTTGACGAGCCTAGCATATAACAGATATGGCCTGGAACACTGAGACCGAAAGGTCGAGCGTGAATCATATAGTAGATATGATCAACATAGTGATGTTCACCATTGAAACTACTCCATCTCACGTGATGATTGGACATGGTTTAGTTGATATGGATCACGTGATCACTTAGAGGATTAGAGGGATGTCTATCTAAGTGGGAGTTCTTAAGTAATATGATTAATTGAACTTAAATTTATCATGAACTTAGTCCTGGTAGTATTAGCATATCTATGTTGTAGATCAATAGCTTGCGTTTAGCTCCCCTATTTTATTTTTGATATGTTCCTAGAGAAAACTAAGTTGAAAAATGTTAGTAGCAATGATGCGGATTGGATCTGTGGTATAAGGTTTATCCTCATTGCTGCACAGAAGAATTATGTCCTTGATGCACCGCTAGGTGACAAACCTATTACAGGAGCAGATGCAGATCTTATGAACGTTTGGCTAGCTCAATATGATGACGACTTGATAGTTTAGTGCACCATGCTTAAACGGCTTAGAATCGGGACTTCAAAGACGTTTTGAACGTCATGGACCATATGAGATGTTCCAGGAGTTGAAGTTAATATTTCAAGCAAATACCCGAGTTGAGAGATATGAAGTCTCCAACAAGTTCTATAGCTAAAAGATGGAGGAGAATAGCTCAAGCAGTGAGCATGTGCTCAGATTGTCTGGGTACTACAATCGCTTGAATCAAGTGGGAGTCAGTCTTCCAGATAAAATAGTGATTGACAAAATTCTCTAGTCACCATCACCAAGTTAGTAGAACTTCGTGATGAACTATAATATGCAAGGGATAACGGAAACGATTCCCAAGCTCTTCGTGATGCTGAAATCGATAAAGGTAGAAATCAAGAAAAGCATCAAGTGTTGATGGTAAACAAAACCACTAGTTTCAAGTAAAGGGACAAAGGGAAGAAAGGGGAACTTCAAGAAGAACGGCAAGCAAGTTGCTGCTCAAGTGAAAAAAAAACAAGTCTGGACCTAAGCCTGAAAATGAGTGCTTCTACTGCAAAGGCACTGGTCATTGGAAGCGGAACTACCCCAAGTAATTGGCGGATAAGAAGGATGGCAAAGTGAACATAGGTATATTTGATATACATGTTATTGATGTGTACTTTACTAATGTTTATAGCAACCCCTCAGTATTTGATACTAGTTCAGTTGCTAAGAATAGTAACTCGAAACGGGAGTTGCAAAATGAACAGAGACTAGTTAAGGGTGAAGTGACGATGTGTATTGGAAATGGTTCCAAGATTAATATGATCATCATCGCACACTCCCTATACTTTCGGGATTAGTGTTAAACCTAAAATAAATGTTATTTAGTGTTTGCGTTGAGCATAAATATGATTGGATCATGTTTATTGCAATACAGTTATTCATGTAAGTTAGAGAATAATTGTTGTTCTGTTTACATGAATAAAACCTTCTATGGTCATACACTCAATGAAAATGGTTTGTTCGATCTCGATCGTGGTGATACACATTTTCATAATATTGAAGCCAAAAGATGCAAAGTTAATAATGATAGTGCAACTTATTTGTGGCACTGCGTTTAGGTCATATTGGTGTAAAGCGCATGAAGAAAATCCATGCTGATGGGCTTTTGGAATCACTTGATTATGAATCAGTTGATGCTTGCGAACCATGCCTCATGGGCAAGATGACTAAGACTCTGTTCTCCTGAACAATGGAGCGAGCAACAGATTTGTTGGAAATCATACATACTGATGTATGTGGTCCGACGAATATTGAGGCTCGCGGCAGGTATCATTATTTTCTGATCTTCACAGATGATTTGAGCAAATATGAGTATATCTACTTGATGAAACACAAGTCTGAAACATTTGAAAAGTTCAAAGTATTGCAGAGTAAAGTGGAGAATCATCGTAACAAGAAAATAAAAGTTTCTATGATATGATCGCAGAAGTAAAATATTTGAGTTAACGAGTTTGGATTTCAGTTAAAACAATGTGAAATAGTTTCACTACTCACGCCACCTGGAACACCACAGTGTAATGGTGTGTCCGAACATCATAACTGTACTTTGTTAGATATAGTGCGATCTATGATGTCTCTTACCGATCTACCACTATCGTTTTGGGGTTATGCATTAGAGACAGCTACATTCACGTTAAATAGGGCACCATCTAAATCCATGGAGATGACACCGTATGAACTGTGGTTTGGCGAGAAACCTAAGCTGTCGTTTCTTAAAGTTTGGGACTGTGATGCTTATGTGAAAAAGTTTCAACATGATAAGCTCGAACCCAAATCGAAGAAGTAAATCTTCATAGGATACCCAAAAGAAACTGTTGGTACACCTTCTATCACAGATCCGAGGGCAAGATATTCATTGCTGAGAATGGATCCTTTCTAGAGAAGGAGTTTCTCTCGAAAGAAGTGAGTGGGAGGAAAGTTGAACTTGATAAGGTAATTGTACCTTCTCCCGAATTGGAAAATAGTTCATCACATAAATTAGTTCAAGTGATGCCTACACCAACAAGAGAGGAAGTTAATGATGATGATCATGAAACTTTAGATCAAGTTACTATAGAACTTCGTAGATCAACCAGAGTGAGATCCGCACCAGAGTGGTACGGTAATCCTATTCTGGAGGTCATGTTACTTGACCATGATGAACCTACGAACTATGAGGAAGCAATGATGAGCCCAAATTCCGTGAAATGGCTTGAGGCCATGAAATCTGAGATGAGATCCATGTATAAGAACAAAGTTTGGACTTTGATTGACTTGCCCAAAGATCGGCGAGCCATTGAGATTAAATGGATCTTCAAGAGGAAGACGGACACTGATAGTAGTGTTACTATCTACAAAGCTAGAAGTGTCGCAAAAGGTTTTCGACAAGTTCAAGGTGTTGACTACGATGAGAGTTTCTCACTTGTATCTATCCTTAAGTCTGTCCGAATCATGTTAGCAATTGCCATATTTTATGAAATCTGGCAAATGGATAAACAAAACTACATTCCTTAATGGATTTATTAAAGAAGAGTTGTATATGATGCAACAAGAAAGTTTTGTCAATCCTAAAGGTGCTAACAAAATATGCAAGCTCCAGTGATCCATCTACGGACTGGTGCAAGCATCTCGGAGTTGGAATATACACTTTGATAAGTTGATCAAAGCATATAGTTTTATACATACTTGCAGAGAAGCCTGTATTTACAAGAAAAGTGAGTGGGAGCACTACAGCATTTCTGATAAGTATATGTGAATGACATATTGTTGATCAGAGATAATGTAGAATTATTCTGCAAAGCATAAAGGAGTGTTTGAAAGGAGTTTTTCAAATAAAGACCTCAGTGAATCTGCTTACATATTGAGCATCAAGATCTATAGAGACAGATCAAGACGCTTGATAAGTTTTTCAATGAGTACATACCTTGACAAGATTTTGAAGTAGTTCAAAATGGAATAGTCAAAGAAAGAGTTCTTGCTGGTTCTACAAGGTGTGAAACTGAGTAAGACTAAAAGCCCGACCACGGTAGAAAATAGAAAGAGAATGAAAGTCATTCCCTATGCCTTGGCCATAGGTTCTATAAAATATGCCATGCTGTGTACCAGATCTATAGTATACCCTACACTATTTTTGACAAGGGAGTACAATAGTGATCTAGGAGTAGATCACTAGACAGCGGTCAAAATTATCCTTAGTGGAATAAGGATATGTTTCTCGATTATGGAGGTGACAAAAAGGTTCGTCGTAAAGGGTTACGTCGATGCAAATTTTGACACAGATCCAGATGACTCTAAATCTCAATCTGGATACATATTGAAAGTGGGAGCAATTAGCTAGAGTAGCTCTGTGCAGAGCATTTGTTGACATAGAAATTTGCAAAATACTTACGGATCTGAATGTGGCAGACCTGTTGACTAAACTTCTCTCACAAGCAAAACATGATCACACCTTAGTACTCTTTGGGTGTTAATCACATAACAATGTGAACTAGATTATTGACTCTAGTAAACCCTTTGGGTGTTGGTCACATGTCGATGTGAACTATGGGTGTTAATCACATGGTGATGTGAACTATTGGTATTAAATCACATGGCGATGTGAATTAGATTATTGACTCTATTGCAAGTGGGAGACTGAAGGAAATATGCCATAGAGGCAATAATAAAGTTATTATTTATTTCCTTATATCATGATAAATGTTTATTATTCATGCTAGAATTGTATTAACCGGAAACATAATACATCTGTGAATACATAGACAAACAAAGTGTCACTAGTATGCCTCTACTTGACTAGCTCGTTGATCAAAGATGGTTATCTTTCCTAACCATAGACATGAGTTGTCATTTGATTAACGGGATCACATCATTAGGAGAATGATGTGATTGACTTGACCCATTCCGTTAGCTTAGCACTTGATCGTTTAGTTTGTTGCTATTGCTTTCTTCATGACTTATACATGTTCCTATGACTATGAGATTATGCAACTCCCGTTTATCGGAGGAACACTTTGTGTGCCACCAAATGTCATAGCGTAACTGGGTGATTATAAAGGTGCTCTACAGGTGTCTCCGAAGGTACTTGTTGGGTTGGCGTATTTCGAGATTAGGATTTGTCACTCCGATTGTCGGAGAGGTATCTCTGGGCCCACTCGGTAATGCACATCACTATAAGCCTTGCAAGCATTGAAGCTAATGAGTTAATTGCGGGATGATGTATTACAGAACGAGTAAAGAGGCTTGCCGGTAAAGAGATTGAACTAGGTATTGAGATACCGACGATCGAATCTCAGGCAAGTAACATACCGATGACAAAGGGAACAACGTATGCTGTTATGCGGTTTGACCGATAAAGATCTTCGTAGAATATGTGGGAGCCAATATGAGCATCCAGGTTCCACTATTGGTTACTGACCGGAGACGTGTCTCGATCATGTCTACATAGTTCTTGAACCCGTAGGGTCCGCACGCTTAAAGTTCGATGACGATTATATTATGAGTTTATGTGTATTGATGTACCGAAGGTAGTTCGGAGTCCCGGATGAGATCGGGGACATGACGAGGAGTCTCGAAATGGTCGAGACATAAAGATCGATATATTGGACGACTATATTTGGATATCGGAAAGGTTCCGAGTGATTCGGGTATTTTTCGGAGTACTAGAGAGTTACGGGAATTCGCCGGGGAGTATATGGGCCTTTTTGGGCTTTAGGGGAAAGACAAAGGAGAGGTTGGGCGCCCCCCCCCCCCCAAGGCCTAGTCCGAATTGGACTAGGGGGAGCGGCTGCGCCCCCTCCTTCCTTCTCTTCTCTCTTCCCTTGCCTTGACTCATACTCCTACTACTTGGAAGGGGGGGAATCCTACTCCCGGTGGGAGTAGGACTCCTCCAGGGCGCGCCATAGGGGCCGGCCCTCTCCCCCCTCCACTCCTTTATATACGTGGCCAGGGGGCACCCCATAGACACAACAATTGATCTCTTGATCTCTTAGCCGTGTGCGGTGCCCCACTCCACCATAATCCACCTCGATCATATCGTAGCGGTTCTTAGGCGAAGCCCTGCGTCGGTAGAACATCATCATCGTCACCACGCTGTCGTGCTGATGAAACTCTCCCTCAACACTCGGCTGGATCGGAGTTCGAGGGACGTCATCGAGTTGAACGTGTACAGAACTCGGAGGTGTCGTGCGTTCGGTACTTGATCGATCGAATCGTGAAGACGTACGACTACATCAACCGCGTTGTGCTAATGCTTCCGCTTTCGGTCTACGAGGGTACGTGGACAACACACTCCCCTCTCGTTGCTATGAATCACCATGATCTTGCGTGTGCGTAGGAATTTTTTTTGAAATTACTACGTTCCCCGACAGTCACCCCCCTAGCCCAATCCGAATTGGGTGGGGGTCGCCCCCCTTCCTTCCTTCTCTCTCCCCCTTCCTTCTCTCCTACTCCTACTAGGGAAAGGGGGGAATCCTACTCCCGGTGGGAGTAGGACTCCCCCTAGGGAGCGCCATAGAGAGGGCCCGCCCTCCCCTCCTCCACTCCTTTATATACGGGGGAGGGGGCACCCCATAGACACACAAGTTGATCTCTTAGCCGTGTGTGGTGCCCCCCTCCACAGATTTCCACCTCGGTCATATCGTTGTAGTGCTTAGGCGAAGCCCTGCGTCGGTAACTTCATCATCACCGTCATCACATCGTCGTGCTGACGAAGCTCTTCCCCGACACTCAGCTGGATCTAGAGTTCGTGGGACGTCACCGAGCTGAACGTGTGCAGATCGCGGAGGTGCCGTACCTTTGGTGCTAGGATCGGTTGGATCGTGAAGACGTATGACTACATCAACCGCATTGTCATAACACTTCCGCTTACGGTATACGAGGGTACGTGGACAACACTCTCCCCTCTCGTTGCTATCCATCACCTAGATGGATCTTGCGTGTGGGTAGGAATTTTTTTGAAATTACTATGCTCCCCCACAGTGGCATCCTAGCCAGGTCTATGTGTAGATGTTATATGCACGAGTAGAACACAAAGGAGTTGTGGGTGTGGGTATATACATATTACTTGCCGTCTCTAGTTGATTCTTGATTCAGCGGTATTGTTGGATGAGGCGGCTTAGACCGACATTACGCGTACGCTTACGCAAGACTGGTTCTACCGACGTGCTTCGCACACAGGTGGCTAGTGGGTGTCGGTTTCTCCAACTTTAGTTGAATCGGATTCAATGAACATGGTTCTTTCTGAAGATCAAAAAGCAATCACTATACCACGTTGTGGTTTTTGATACGTAGGTAAGAACAGTTCTTGCTCAGCCCGTAGCAGCCACGTAAAACTTGCAACAACAAAGTAGAGGACGTCTAACTTGTTTTTGCAGGGCATGTTGTGATGTGATATGGTCAAACATGATGCTAAATTTTATTGTATGAGATGATCATGTTTTGTAACAGAGTTATCGGCAACTGGCAGGAGCCATATGGTTGTCGCTTTATTGTATGAAATGCAATCGCCATGTAATTGCTTTACTTTATCACTAAGCAGTAGCAATAGTCATATAAGCAATAGTTGGCGAGACAACAACGATGCTTCGTTGGAGATCAAGGTGTCAAGCCGGTGACGATGGTGATCATGAGGGTGCTTTGGAGATAGAGATCAAAGGCACAAGACGATGATGGCCATATCATATCACTTATATTGATTGCATGTGATGTTTATCCTTTATGCATCTTATTTTGCTTAGTTCGGCGGTAGCATTATAAGATGACCTCTCACTAAATTTCAAGGTATAAGTGTTCTCCCTGTGTATGCATCGTTGCTACAGTTCATCATGCCAAGACACCATGTGATAATCGGGTGTGATAAGCTCTACGTTCACATACAATGGGTGCAAGCCAGTTTTGCACATGCGGAATACTCGGGTTAAACTTGACGAGTGTAGCATATGTAGATATGGCCTCGGAACACTGAGACTGAAAGGTCGAGCGTGAATCATATAGTAGATATGATCAACATAGTGATGTTCACCATTGAAAACTACTCCATCTCACGTGATGATCGGACATGGTTTAGTTGATTTGGATCACGTGATCACTTAGATGATTAAGAGGGATGTCTATCTAAGTGGGAGTTCTTTAGTAATTTGATTAATTGAACTTTAATTCATCATGAACTTAGTACCTGATAGTGTTTTGCATGTCTATGTTGTTGTAGATAGATGGCTCGTGCTGTGTTTCCGTTGAATTTTAATGCGTTCCTAGAGAAAGCTAAGTTGAAAGATGATGGTAGCAATTATACGGACTGGGTCCGTAACTTGAGGATTATCCTCATTGCTGCACAGAAGAGTTACGTCCTGGAAGCACCGCTAGGTGACAAACCTGCTGCAGGAGCAACACCAGATGTTATGAACGTCTGGTAGAGCAAAGCTGATGACTACTTGATAGTTCAGTGTGCCATGCTTTACGGCTTAGAACCGGGACTTCAACGAAGTTTTGAACGTCATGGAGCATATGAGATGTTCCAGGAGTTGAAGTTAATATTTCAAGCAAATGCCCGGATTGAGATATATGAAGTCTCCAATAAGTTCTATAGCTGCAAAATGGAGGAGAATAGTTCTGTCAGTGAAATATACTCAGAATGTCTAGGTACCACAACCACTTGACTCAGGTGGGAGTTAATCTTCCTGATGATAGTGTCATTCACAGAGTTCTTCAATCACTGTCACCAAGCTACAAGAGCTTCGTGATGAACTATAATATGCAAGGGATGGATAAGACAATTCCCGAGCTCTTCGCAATGCTAAAGGCTGCGGAGGTAGAAATCAAGAAGGAGCATCAAGTGTTGATGGTCAAGAAGACCACCAGTTTCAAGAAAAAGGGTAAAGGGAAGAAGGGGAACTTCAAGAGGAATGGCAAGAAAGTTGTTGCTCAAGTGAAGAAGCCCAAGTCTGGACCTAAGCCTGAGACTGAGTGCTTCTACTGCAAAGGGACTAGTCACTGGAAGCGGAACTGCCCCAAGTATTTGGCAAAGAAGAAGGATGGCAAAGTGAAAGGTATATTTGATATACATGTTATTGATGTGTACCTTACTAATGCTCGCAGTAGCGCCTGGGTATTTGATACTGGTTCTGTTGCTAATATTTGCAACTCGAAACAGGGGCTGCAGTTTAAGCGAAGATTGGCTAAGGACGAGGTGACGATGCGCGTGGGAAATGGTTCCAAAGTCGATGCGATCGCCGTTGGGATGCTACCTCTACATATACCTTCGGGATTAGTTTTAGACCTAAATAATTGTTATTTGGTGCCACCGTTGAGCATGAACATTATATCTGGATATTGTTTGATGTGAGACGGTTATTCATTTAAATCAGAGAATAATGGTTGTTCTATTTATATGAGTAATATCTTTTATGGTCATGCACCCTTGATGAGTGGTCTATTTTTACTAAATCTTGATAGTAGTGATACACATGTTCATAGCATTGAAGCCAAAAGATATAAGTTTAATAATGATAGTGCAACTTATTTGTGGCACTGCCTTTTAGGTCATATTGGTGTAAAGCGCATGAAGAAACTCCATGCTGATGGACCTTTGGAATCACTTGATTATGAATCACTTGATGCTTGCGAACCATGCCTCATAGGCAAGATGACTAAGACTCCATTCTCCGGAACAATGGAGCGAGCAACAAACTTGTTAGAAATAATACATACTAATGTATGCAGTCCGATGAGTGTTGATGCTCGCGGCGGGTATCATTATTTTCTTACCTTCACAGATGATTTGAGCAGATATGCGTATATCTACTTGATGAAACATAAGTCTGAAACATTTGAAAAGTTCAAAGAATTTCAGAGTGAAGTGGAAAATCATCGTAACAAGAAAATTAAGTTTCTACGATCTAATCGTGGAGGAGAATATTTGAGTTACGAGTTTGGTCTTCATTTGAAACAATGCGGAATAGTTTCGCAACTCACGCCACCTGGAACACCACAGCGTAATGGTGTGTCCGAACGTCGTAACCACACTTCATTAGATATGGTGCGATCAATGATGTCTCTTACTGATTTACCGCTGCCGTTTCAGGGTTATGCTGTAGAGACAACTGCATTCACATTAAATAGGGCACCATCAAAATCTGTTGAGACGACACCTTATGAACTGTGGTTTGGCAAGAAACCCAAGTTGTCGTTTCTTAAAGTTTTGGGATGCGATGCTTATGTGAAAAAGCTTCAATCGGATAAGCTCGAACCCAAATTGGAGAAATGTGTCTTCATAGGATACCCAAAAGAGACTGTTGGGTACACCTTCTATCATAGATCCGAAGGCAAGATATTCATTCCTAAGAATGGATCCTTTCTAGAGAAGGAGTTTCTCTCGAAAGAAGTGAGTGGGACGAAAGTGGAACTTGACGAGGTAATTGTACCTACTCCCTTATTGGAAAGTAGTTCATCACAGAAATCAGTTCTAGTGATTCCTACACTAGTAAGTGAGGAAGCTAATGATGATGATCATGAAACTTCTGATCAAGTTACTACCGAACCTTGTAGGTCAACCAGAGTAAGATCCTCACTAGAGTGGTACAGTAATCCTGTTCTAGAGGTCATGTTACTTGACCATGACGAACCTACAAACTATGAGGAAGCGATGATGAGCCCAGATTCCGCAAAATGGCTTGAGGCCATGAAATCTGAGATGGGATCCATGTATGAGAACAAAGTGTGGACTTTGGTTGACTTGCTCGATGATCGGTAGGCCATAGAGAATAAATGGATCTTCAAGGAGAAGACTGATGCTGACGGTAATGTTACTGTCTACAAAGCTCGACTTGTTGCAAAAGGTTTTCGACTAGTTCAAGTAGTTGACTATGATGAGACCTTCTCACCCATAGCGATGCTTAAGTCCGTCCGAATCATGTTAGTAATTGCCGCATTTTATGATTATGAAATTTGGCAAATGGATTTCAAAACTGCATTCCTTCATGGATATCTTAAAGAAGAGTTGTATATGGTGCAACCAGAAGGTTTTGTCAATCCAAAAGGTCCTAACAAAGTGTGCAAGCTCCAGCAATCCATTTATGGACTGGTGCAAGCCTCTCAGAGTTGGAATATACGCTTTGATAGTGTGATCAAAGCATATGGTTTTATACAGACTTTTGGAGAAGCTTGTATTTACAAGAAAGTGAGTGGGAGCTCTATAGCATTTCTGATATTATATATAGATGACATATTGTTGATCGGAAATGGTACTGAATTTCTGAATAGCATAAAAGATACTTGAATAAGAATTTTTCAATGAAAGAGGTGAAGCTGCTTATATATGGGCATCAAGATCTATAGAGATAGATCAAGACGCTTAATTGGACTTTCACAAAGCACATACCTTGATGAAGTTTTGAAGAAGTTCAAAATGGATCAAGCAAAGAAAGGGTTCTTGCCTGTGTTACAAGGTGTGAAGTTGAGTCAGACTCAATGCCCGACCAGTGCAGAAGATGGAGAGAAAATGAAGGTCATTCCCTATGCTTCAGCCATAGGTTCTATCATGTATGCAATGCTGTGTACAAGACCTGATGTGTGCCTTGCTATCAGTTTAGCAGGGAGGTACCAAAGTAATCCAGGAGTGGATCACTAGATAGCGGTCAAGAACATCCTGAAATACCTAAAAAGGACTAAGGATATGTTTCTTGTTTATGGAGGTGACAAAGAGCTCGTCGTAAACGGTTACGTCGATTCTAGCTTTGACACTGATCCAGATGACTCTAAGTCACAAACCGGATACGTATTTTTATTGAATGGTGGAGCTGTCAGTTGGTGTAGTTCCAAGTAGAGCGTCGTGGCGGGATCTACGTGTGAAGCAGAGTACATAGCTGCTTCGGAAGCAGCAAATGAAGGAGTTTGGATGAAGGAGTTCATATCTGATCTAGGTGTCATACCTAGTGCATCGGGTCTAATGAAAATCTTTTGTGACAATACTGGTGCAATTGCCTTGGCAAAGGAATCCAGATTTCACAAGAGAACCAAGCACATCAAGAGACGCTTCAATTCCATCCACAATCAAGACAAGGAGGGAGACATAGAGATTTGCAAGATACATACAGATCTGAATGTTGCAGACGCGTTGACTAAGCCTCTCTCATGAGCAAAACATGATCAGCACCAAGACTCCATGGGTGTTAGAATCATTACAATGTAATCTAGATTAGTAACTCTAGTGCAAGTGGGAGACTGAAGGAAATATGCCCTAAAGGCAATAATAAAGTTGTTATTTATATTTCCTTATATCATGATAAATGTTTATTATTCATGCTAGAATTGTATTAATCGGAAACTTAGTACATGTGTGAGTACATAGACAAACAGAGTGCCACTAGTATGCCTCTACGTGACTAGCTCGTTGATCAAAGATGGTTAAGTTTCCTAGCCATGGACAAAGAGTTGTCATTTGATAAACGAGGTCACATCATTAGAGAATGATGTGATTGACTTGACCCATCCATTAACTTAGCACGATGATCGTTTAGTTTACTGCTATTGCTTTCTCCATAACTTATACATGTTCCTATGACTATGGGATTATGCAACTCTCGAATACCAGAGGAACACTTAGTGTGCTATCAAACGTCACAACGTAACTAGGTGACTATAAATATGCTCTACACGTGTCTTCTATGGTGTTTGTTGAGTTGGCATAGATCGAGATTAGGATTTGTCACTCCGTGTATCGGAGAGGTATCTCTGGGCCCTCTCGGTAATGCACATCACTATAAGCCTTGCAAGCAATGTGACTAATGAGTTAGTTACGAGATGTTGCATTACGGAACAAGTAAAGAGACTTGTCGGTAATGAGATTGAACTAGGTATTGAGATACCGACGATCGAATCTCGGGCAAGTAATATACCGATGACAAAGGGAACAACGTATGTTGTTATGAGGTTTGACCAATAAAGATCTTCGTAGAATATGTAGGAACCAATATGAGCATCCAGGTTCCGCTATTGGTTATTGACCGGAGATGAGTCTCGGTCATGTCTACATAGTTCTCGAACCCATAGGGTCCGCACGCTTAACGTCCGGTGACGATCGGTATTATGAGTTTATGTGTTTTGATGTACCGAAGGTAGTTCAGTGTCCCAGATATGATCACGGACATGACGAGGAGTCTCGGAATGGTCGAGACATAAAGATCAATATATAGGAAGCCTAGGTTTGGACATTGGAATGGTTCCAGGTGAGTTCGGGCATTTACCGGAGTACCGGGGGGTTGCCGGAATCCCCGGGGGAGTATATGGGCCATATTGGGCCTTAGTGGAATGGAGGAGAGGAAGGCCAAGGAGGAAGGCGCGCGCCCCTAGCCCAATCCGAATTGGGTGGGGGGCGGGCCCCCTTCCTTCCTTCTCTCCTACTCCTACTAGGGAAAGGGGGGAATCCTACTCCCAGTGGGAGTAGGACTCCCCCTAGGGCACGCCATAGAGAGGGTCGGCCCTCCCCTCCTCCACTCCTTTATATATGGGGGAGGGGGCACCCCATAGACACACAAGTTGATATCTTAGCCATGTGCAGTGCCCCCCTCCACAGATTTCCACCTCGGTCATATCATTGTAGTGCTTAGGCGAAGCCCTGTGTCAGTAACTTCATCATCACCGTAATCACGATGTCATGCTGACGAAGCTCTCCCCCGACACTCAGCTGGATCTAGAGTTCGTGGGACGTCACTGAGCTGAACGTGTCCAGATCGTGGAGGTGTCGTACCTTCGGTGCTAGGATTGGTCGGATCGTGAAGACATATGACTACATCAACCGCGTTGTCATAACGCTTCCACTTACGGTCTACGAGGGTACGTGGACAACACTCTCCCCTCTTGTTGCTATGCATCACCTAGATGGATCTTGCGTGTGCGTGGGATTTTTTTGAAATTGTTGCGTTCCCCAACAAAGACATCATAGATCCCACCATATCTAATAAAGTGCGGTTACGACGTTCAGACACACCATTACGCTGTGGTGTTCCAGGTGATGTGAGCTGCAAAACTATTCCGCATTGTTTCAAATGAAGACCAAACTCATAACTCAAATATTCACCTCCACGATCAGATCGTAGAAACTTTATTTTCTTGTTATGATGATTTTCCACTTCACTCTTAAATTCTTTGAACTTTTCAAATATTTCAGACTTATGTTTTATTAAGTAGATATACCCATATCTGCTTAAATCATCTATGAAGGTCAGAAAATAACAATACCCACCACGAGCCTCAACACTCATTAGACCGCATACATCAGTATGTATTATTTCCAATAAGTCAATGGCTCGCTCCATTGTTCCGGAGAACGGAGTCTTAGTCATCTTGCCCATGAAGCATGGTTCGCAAGCACCAAGTGATTCCAAATGCCCATCAGCATGGAGTTTCGTCATGCGCTTTACACCAATATGACCTAAACGGCAGTGCCACAAATAAGTTTCACTATTATTATTAACTTTGCATCTTTTGGCATCAATATTATGTGTATCACTGTGATCGAGATTCAATAAACCATTTATATTGGATGTAAGACCATCGAAGGTTTTATTCATGTAAACAGGACAACAATTATTCTCTGACTTAAATGAATAACCGTATCGCAATAAACAAGATCCAATCATATTTATTGTCAACGCAAACACCAAATAACATTTATTTATTTCCAATACTAATCCTGAAGGTAGAGGGAGTATGCGATGGTGATCTTATCAACCTTGGGTTCATTTCCAACACACATCCTCACCTCGCCCTGAACTAGTCTTTGTTCATTTTGTAACTCCTGTTTCGAGTTACTAATCATAGCAACTAAACCGGTATCAAATACCCAGGGGCTACTATGAACACTAGTACTTAAGGTGCATATCAATAACATGTATATCATATATACTTTTGTTCACTTGGCCATCCTTCTTATCGGCCATGTATTTGGGGCAGTTCCGCTTCCAATGACCATTTCCTTTATAGTAGAAGCACTCAGTTTTAGGCTTGGGTATAGCTTTGGGCTTCTTCATGGGAGTGGCAATCTGCTTGCCATTCTTCTTGAAGTTCCCTTTCTTTCCCTTGCCCTTTTACTTGAAACTAGTGGTCTTGTCAACCATCAACACTTGATGCTTTTCTTGATTTCTACCTTCGTCGATTTCAGCTTCGCGAAGAGCTCGGGAATCATTTTTTGTCATCCCTTGCATATTATAGTTCATCACAAAGTTCCAGTAACTTGGTGATAGTGATTAGAGAACTCTATCAATCACTATCTTATCTGGAAGATTAACTCCCACTTGATCCAAGCGATTGTAGTACTCAGACATTCTGAGCACATGCTCACTGGTTGAGCTATTCTCCTCCATCTTGTAGGCAAAATACTTGTCAGAGGTCTCATACCTCTCGACTCGGGCATGAGTCTGAAATACCAATCTAAGCTCTTGGAACATCTTATATGCTCCATGGCGTCCAAAACGTTTTTTGAAGTCCCGGTTTTAAGCTGTAAAGCATGGCACACTAAACTATCAAGTAGTAATCATACCGAGCTTACCAAACGTTCATAACGTCTGCATCTACTCCTGCAATAGGTCCGTCACCTAGCGGTGCATCAAGGACATAATTCTTCTATGCAGCAATGAGGATAATCCTCAGATCACGGACCCAGTCCGCATCATTGCTACTATCATCTTTCAACTTATTTTTTCTCTAGGAACATATCAAAAATAAACGGGGAGCTACATCGCAAGCTATATTGATCTACAACATAGATATGCAAATACTATCAGGACTAAGTTCATGATAAATTAAAGTTCAATTAATCATATTACTTAAGAACTCCCACTTAGATAGACATCCCTCTAGTCATCTAATTCATCACCTGATCCATATCAACTAAACCATGTCTGATCATCACGTGAGATGGAGTAGTTTTCAATGGTGAACATCACTATGTTGATCATATCTACTATATGATTCACATTCGACATTTCGGTCTCAGTGTTCCGAGGCCATATCTGCATATGCTAGGCTCTTCAAGATTAACCCAAGTATTCCATGTGTGCAAAACTGGCTTGCATCCATTGTATGTGAACTTAGAGCTTATCACACCCGATCATCACAAGGTGTCTCGGCACGACGAACTGTAGCAACGGTGCATACTCAGGGAGAACACTTGTACCTTGAAATTTAGTGAGGGGTCATCTTATAATGCTACCGCCGTACTAAGCAAAATAAGATGCATAAAGGATAAACATCACATGCAATCAAAATATGCGACATGATATGGCCATCATCATCTTGTGCCTTTGATCTCCATCTCCAAAGCACCATCATGATCTCCATCGTCACCGGCTTGACACCTTGATCTCCATCATAGCATCATTGTCGTCTCGGTAACTATTGCTTCCACGACTATCGCTATCGCTTAGTGATAAAGTAAAGCAATTACATGGCGATTGCATTTCAAATGATAAAGCGACAACCATAAGGCTCCTGCTAGTTGCTAATAAATTTTACAAAACATGATCATCTCATACAACAATTTATATCTCATTACGTATTGACCATATCACATCACAACATGCCCTGCAAAAACAAGTTAGACGTCCTCTACTTTGTTGTTGCAAGTTTTATGTGGCTGCTACGGGCTTCTAGCAAGAACCGTTCTTATCTACGCATCAAAACCACAATGATTTTTCATCAAGTATGTTGTTTTAACCTTCAACAAGGAGCGACCATAGTCAAACTCGGTTCGACTAAAGTTGAAGAAACAGACACCCGCCAGCCACCTGTGTGCGAAGCACGTCGGAAGAACCAGTCTCATGAACGCGGTCATGTAATGTCGGTTCAGGCCGCTCATCCAACAATACAACCGAATCAAAGTAAGATGTTGTTGGTAAGCAGTATGACTATTATCGCCCACAATTCTTTGTCTTCTACTCATGCATATAACATCCACGCATAGACCTGGCTCGGATGCCACTGTTGGGGAATGCAGTGTTTCAAAAAAAATCCTACGATCACGCAAGATCTATCTAGGAGATGCATATCAATGAGAGGGGAGAGTGTGTCCACGTACCCTCGTAGACCGAAAGCGGAAGCGTTTAGTAACATGGTTGATGTAGTCGAACGTCTTCATGATCCAACCGATCCTAGCATCGAAGCGTTCGGCATGATGACGTCCCTCAAGCTCTTGATCTAGTTGAGGACAAGGGAGAGTTTTGTCAGCACGAGACGTGGCGACGGTGATGATGAAGTTACTAGCGCAGGGCTTCGCCTAAGCACTACGACGATATGACCGAGGTGTGTAACTGTGGAGGGGGGCACCGCACACTGCTAAGAGAAGACTTGGTGTGTCTTTGGGGTGCCGCCCTCCCACGTATATAAAGGAGGGGGGAGAGAAGGCTGGCCCAAGGGGGGCACGCCAAGGGGGGGAGTCCTACTTGGACTCCCGGTCCAAGTAGGATTCGCCCCCCCCCCCTTTCCTATTCTAACAAGGGGAATGAGGGAAGGAGGTAGAGAGGATAAGGAAAGAGGGGGGGCGCCCCCTCCTAGTCCAATTTGGACCAGCCATTGGGGGGCATGGCCACCCCTTGAGGCCCTTCTCTCCTTTCCACTAAATCCCATTAAGGCCCACTACTTCCCCGGGGGGTTCCGGTAACCTCTCGGTACTCCGGAAAATACTCGAAACACTTTGGAACCATTCCGGTGTTGAATATAACCTTCCAATATATCGATCTTTACCTCTCGACCATTTTGAGACTCCTCGTCATCTCCGTGATCTCATCCGGGACTCCGAACAAACTTCAGTCATCAAATCACATAACTCATAATACAAATCGTCATCGAACGTTAAGCGTGTGGACCCTACGGGTTCGAGAACTATGTAGACATGACCGAGACACATCTTCGGTCAATAACCAATAGCGGAACCTAGATGCTCATATTGGCTCCTACATATTCTATGAAGATCTTTATTTGTCAAACTGCATGACAGCATAAGTTATTCCCTTTGTCATCGGTATGTTACTTGCCCGAGATTCGACCGTTGGTATCATCATACCTAGTTCAATCTCGTTATCGGCAATTTTTTTTACTCATTCTGTAATGCATCATCCCGTAACTTACTCATTAGTCACATTGCTTGCAAGGCTTATAGTGATGTGCATTACCGAGAGGGCCCGAAGATACATCTTCGATACTCGGAGTGACAAATTCTAATCTCGATCTATGCCAACTCAACAAACACCATCGGAGACATCTGTAGAGAATCTTTATAATCACCCAGTTACGTTGACGTTTGATAGCACACAAGGTGTTCCTTCGGTATTCGGAAGTTGCATAATCTCATAGTCAGAGGAATATGTATAAGTCATGAAGAAAGCAATAGCAATAAAACTAAACAATCATTATGCCAAGCTAACGGATGGGTCTTGTCCATCACATCATTCTCTAATGATGTGATCTCATTCATCAAATGACAACACATGCCTATGGCTATGAAACTTAACCATCTTTGATTAATGAGCTAGTCAAGTAGAGGCATACTAGGGACACTTAGTTTTGTCTATGTATTCACACATGTACTAAGTTTCCGGTTAATACAATTCTAGCATGAATAATAAATATTTATCATGATATAAGGAAATATAAATAACAACTTTATTATTGCCTCTAGGGCATATTTCCTTCAAAAAGATGTTTGGTTGGTGTCCTTGAAAAGTAATTGTGTGACTGGCGCCTGGCCTAGCAGTCCTAGGAGTGCGATTAGACTGGTCCAACTAAAAATGTGTATAATTTTTTAAAGTATAAGAAAAGATAATGTTTGACCCAAGCAATGCGGTAAGACTGTGTGCTAGTTGTATGAATTATTACGCCTGACCGTTAACCTAGAATAATTAGAAGCCATGAGCACCATGGTCCACCCATGTGAAAATCCTTTAACCGCTAAAGGACAATGTAGAATCCTAGGCTGGAACCAAGCACCAGTCCCGCCTGGCTAGACAAAACCATCTAATATCTAAGGATCCATCTAGGCACCAGTTTTTTCAGAATTGATACCACGCCCCGAACTAAACAGACCCCCATCTCAATTGCAAACAATGGAAACATGGAATAAGGGTAACTCCAAGAGCATATCACTAAATCGCCTGCAAATTTTTGGACCGAATGGTCTAGAAATTTTTTACCAATCAACGGTGGTCATCAAAATTGTCCAGACAGTTCTAGATGTTCAAAATTCCACAAAGTCCACGAGAGTATGGACATCTGTGAAGTCGGACATCGACACCATTGGACCATGAAAATACCCCACCCAGATCCCTTTTCCCATGCTTCGTCCCTCCCCCTGTGGTATGTTGCGTACCTCGAAGACCGCCGCCACCATTGTACCAGTCGGTTACTACCCATGCCTTGTCGGACCTTCGTCGCTCCAACCATACACCTTCCTGCCTTGGACTACGTTACCGTGCCATCACAGATCCTGCCAATGCTCAGGTACCATCTGCCATGTCGCCGCCATCCATGGCGGACACCACGCCGGCATGTGTTTGGCCAAATGCTATAGCATAATATTGTGTCATTGTTGTTGTTGATTTTGAAGGTACATGATGGCTGCATACTCGGTGACGGAGGATGAATCATTGTGTGAGGCATGGTTGGCTACAAGTGTGGAGTTTTGAAAGGATCGATATGGTTGACTAGGAGGGGGTGAATAGGTAACTACAATTTTTAGCTTTTCTTAACAAATTAGGTTTAGCAACAAATAGGTTATCTAGATATGCAACTAGGTGAACAACCTATATGATGCAAACAATAATAACACCACAAGAGCGCAAGAGATACAACACAAAGTAAAGTTAAGAAGTAACCACAAGTGGAGCCGGTGAAGACGAGGATGTATTGCCGAAGTTCCTTCCCCTTGAGGGGAAGTACGTCTCCATTGGATTGGTGTGGAGGCACAATGATCCCCAAAAGACACTAGAGCCATCGTATTCTCCTCACGCCCTTGCATAATGCAAGAGCTGTGATTCCACTAGTGGTTCCCTTGAAGGCGGCAACCGAACCTTTACAAACAAGGTTGGGGCAATGTCCACAATCAAATTGGACGCTCCCAACACCACCATGAAGCATCACCACAATAGATTGTGGCACTAAGGTGACCTCAACCATCTAGGGTTCTCAAACACCCAAGGGTAACAAGATCCGCCAGGGATTAGTGGGGGCAATCAAATTTCTCTTGGTGGAAGTGTAGATCGGGGCCTTCTCAACCAATCCCTAGAAAATCAACATGTTTGACTAGCTAGGGAGAGAGATCGAGCGAAAATGAGCTTTTGAGCAACAATGAAGTTTGGGGGAGGAAGAGGTAGTCTTCTTGGGGAAAAAGACCTCCTTTATATAGTGGGGGACAAATCCAACCGTTATTCATCCTGTAGCCTGCATACAAGTGGTACTTCTGCTTAGGGGAGCGGTACTACCGCCCAAGCTGTAGTGCCAGGGAGCACGTGTAAATGGAACAGGGCCACGAGCCGGTAGTGCCGCCGGAGCGGTACTACCGCTCGCCCCAGCGGTACTACCGTTGGATGGTACCGTGGTGGTAGGATGTTGCGGTAGTGAACCAACAATGGTACTACCATCCAACCGGGCGGTACTACCGCGTGTAATCCATACTACCGCTCACCTACTACCGCTGCAAAGATAGGGGAAGGCTAGGAGAGCAGAGCCATGAGCGGTAGTGGCAGGGGAGGTGGGCACGGTACTACCATTTATAAGCGATACTACCGCTCCTACTGCTGCTTCAACAGCCGCTTGCCCAACTGAGTCAAAAGGGGCTCATCGGTAGTATCCAGTGGGATCACCGCTGGACTACCGCTGAGTCTGACACGAAAAGTCAAAACCCGAGTCAGGTCGGTAGTACGCACGGTACTGGGAGTGGTACTACCGCTTACAAGCGGTACTACCACTGCCAGCCGCGGTTCTGCCACTGGCAGCTCTCCAGTCCCCCGCGCTGGCAGCTCTCTAGTCCCCCTTCTAAATAACAGAATTAGAAACTCCAATGAAGCAGAAAGATAGGAGGGTGCAAATGGAAGCGTGTACGTGTTGATTCCACCCAAACCTTTCTGAAGCGGACCCGCTCTTGATAATACAGTCTTTTGTACGAATCAAGTCCATGGAAAAGAAACGCAAGAAAGAAAACCGTCTTCACTCTAAAACTCTGAGGGGCTCGAATCGTCTTGTACCATATGATAGATTAACTGAAATGCTCAATGCACATGATTAGTCCGCAAAAGCATTGTCATCAATCACCAAACCCACCGAGGGAGAAATATGACCTAACAAGTTTCAAGGCACTATGCATAATGCGGCATTTTGGTGGACCGTGCATGTTTGGCTCAATGAGTACAAGCACTACGTGCCACATATAAGTGATCCATGATCACAGTGTGAAGTCGCCACTCCAGCGATGGTACACCATTCATAAGGCCATCAACAAGTATTGTGGTGCGCACAAGTGCGAACAAGGTAGCCAATGGGCGCGTCACTCAAAGAGCTGGTAAATTTTGCTTCTTGTTGATCTATCGTGTTGGTCATTTCATTGATTTGCTCAATATTGCGCTTTGTTGATCACGCCATTTGCCGTGGAATTGTCACGGCAGATGTCCTAGTGAAAGGACTTAATCATGGAGCCATCGCAACTAGGAAGCTTAAAGGGGTTAAATGGGACAAAGGACATGAGGAGTTTATACTGGTTCGATCCCTTGCGGTGAAGGTAAAGGCCTAGTCCAGTTTGAGGTGATATTTCTAGGATTTCGATGACCAGGGAGCGAATACGCTTGACCCGGCTCTCGATCTCTTGTTTCTTGCCCTAAGTCGTTGTCGGGTTGTCCCCTTATATACACGGGTTGACGCCCTGCGGCCTACAGAGTCCCGGCCGGCTCATACAACATGTCCAGCTCGGTGACGTATCTTACATGCCTTACATTACAAGTCT
Source organism: Triticum dicoccoides (assembly GCF_002162155.2). Lineage (NCBI taxonomy): Eukaryota > Viridiplantae > Streptophyta > Magnoliopsida > Poales > Poaceae > Triticum > Triticum dicoccoides. The sequence continues at coordinate 212,457,606 of NC_041390.1, read as the reverse complement.
ATTCATACATGGCGGTTTATACTTACGGGCCTTAAGCCGCCTCTGGGCTTGGGCCTATTATAATCCTAACTGTGAGCCGCCATCTTGTATACTCTTGGGCTTCATACAGGTGAACCGCCATTGTGGTTGACCCTGCCCCTCCTGGGCGGGTCATATCTGGTAGTCATATCCCCAACATTAGGCCCCAGGTTGATTTGAACTTCATTCATGTCAATCTTCCACACTTAAAAAAAATCCATCTACAACTGCTGTGAAAACCTTGTAACCTGCCATGACGTCATCTCCAGGAATTTTGGAAAACCGCCACGACGTCACCTTAATGGATCTTTATCTTAAATGTCTTTCCGAAAATCGAGGCGTCCAATTAGCCAGATAATCATCATTTTGGCATCCTCGTCTTTCACGCCTGTCTATTGCCCTGTTCCTTATAAATAGGGACAAAACACCTCCTTTTCATTCTCCTCTCTTCTCCTTCTTCCTTCTTTCTCTCGCAACCCCTCTGCTGCTCGAGCTCCACCGCCGCTGCAGAGCACTTCGTCTTCCTCAACCTCTACCGCTACATCAACCTGAGTCGATCCAGATAACGGCGGCGATCCTCCGCAGCAGATCTGCAGCTGTAAGTTTCTGCCTTCTCATACCTTAGATCCGCACTAGGGGTTGCGAGCTCCTCCATGTTCTTCATAGTTCATCGTAGTTCATCTTCCAGGTTGTACCGTGAGCTTCTTTGATCTGAAAACGGTGTTAAACCAATGCGGTAGTCGTTTTATTTCTACCTTTGATATCAGTAGATCCCCTTTTCTGGAAAAAATCTTGTGCGAGCTCATGAACTCATATGTACTGATTTTTAGGTCTAGATTTATTTTTCCTTTCCTGAACAACCTTTGATCCGAAATAATAGTTGTGGCATGTGAAACTTGTTTATCTTAGTACTTAGCCAACTTTTCGTTACTGGCAACTCTTGAATGTCTTTACTCATGGTGGCTTACCATGCCGGCTTATTTTTCCTTCATATACCATTAGCCCTTATTTAAGACGCCATTATACATCCGTACTGAAATTATTCGCTTGTAATTCCACCAATTAATTTGAGCCGGCAAATTACTTCCTTTTAGATTGTCTTTTCACCATGCCACCGAAGAAGACGACAGTTTGCAACTGGGTCACTTCCATAGTCAATGAGGATACTCTAAAGGATTTTGTCACTGTCGAATATTTACCAGAGAAGAGCATCATGTCTTACCGCGCCCTTGACCCGGCCGAAGAAAGACCTCAGCCAAAGGACGGTGAAATCATCATCTTCACTTATCATAGGAACCGGGGCTTTTCACCGCCCGGCTCAAAATTCTTTAGAGATGTTCTGCACTTTTTCCAAGCTTCATCCACAAGACATTGGACCCAATTACATATCAAACATTTGTAATTTCCAAGTTTTTTGCGAGGTTTATCTTCAAGAAGAACCTACTGTTGAACTCTTCAGAGAATACTTCTATTTGAACCGCCAGAATGAGTACACCAACGACCCCAGCTTGGAACTTGGCGGGATTTCGATTCAGCACAGACGGGATGATGTCTTTCCTTTAGTAGTCTTGCCAAGCCATCCCAAAGACTGGAACCAAACCTGGTTCTATTGCAAAGATACGTCGCCGGCTGATGAAAAACCAATGCCGGGTTATCGCACTGAGCGTTTTGACGCTAAATATTCACTCCCTGATAAAATTTATGCCGCTGAACGCAAGAAACTTAATCCAACAATCAAAAGGATTCAAGCCTTGCTGGGAAATGGCTTAACTGGAGTTGACTTGATCCACTGTTGGATCGCATGGCGCATCATCCCTCTGAGCTGCCGATCTGATTTGATGTGCAACTATACCGGAGGAACAGACGATCCACTACGTCATAGCTCCCTTCGTCTGACCGAAGAAGCCATTGTTGAAATGGCGACCACCCTCGTCAGCAGAAAATACGAAGTCTGCAGCAAAGAAGGGTTGAATCCTTTCTACAAGCTTAACCCGGCACCAGAGGTAAGCCTCTTGAATCTTTTTTCTTTTTCTCAGCAGTTAAGTATTTGCATGGGTTTTAACATGCTATTTTCCTATAGGCTAAATCTGACTTTTGGAAAGCCAAATATGATCATGAGGCTGCTAAAAAAGCTAGAGCTGCCGCAATAGCCTCCAAGAAAACCGCCAAAAAATCTAGGAAGAAAACAACTGCTTCTCACTTATTCAAGTTGGATGACGTCTCTGAGTCAGAGGTAGCCCTTGACTCTCTTGGCCTGCTTTTTAACAACCTTATTGACACTTTGTATTGTTCAGAGGAGAATCAAATATTGTTCATAGATAATTTGGATCATAAACCCACAATTCATCGGATCTCGACAAACACACCGCAAAGGAAGATTACATCGAATAGATCTCCAAGAAAATCGAGGAGAACTTTGTATTGAGAACCAAAGAGATAGAAGAAGCCATCTAGCTAATAACTATGGACCCGTAGGTCTGAAGTAAACTACTCACACATCACCGGAGAGGCCATGGAGTTGATGTAGAGGCCCTCCGTGATCAATGCCCCCTCCGGCGGAGCTCCAAAAAGGCCCCGAGATGGGATCTCTCAAGTACAGAAGGTTGCGGTGGTGGAATTAGGTTTTCATGGTGCCCCTGGATGTTTGGGGGTACGTGGATATATATAGGAGGAAGAAGTACGTCGGTGGAGTAACGGAGGGCCCACGAAGGTGGAGGGTGCGCCCCCCTGCCTCGTGCCTTCCTCCCTTGTTTCTTGACGGCCACTCCAAGTCTCCTAGATCACGTTTGTTGAGAAAATCACATTCCCGAAGGTTTCATTCCGTTTGGACTCCATTTGATATTCCTTTTCTTCGAAACCCTAAAATAGGCAAAAAAACAGCAATTTGGGCTGGGCCTCCGGTTAGTAGGTTAGTCCCAAAAATGATATAAAAGTGTAAAATAAAGCCCATTAACATCCAAAATAGATAATATAATAGCATGGAGCAATCAAAAATTATAGATACGTTGGATACGTATCAAGCATCCCCAAGCTTAATTACTGCTCGTCCTCGAGTAGGTAAATGATAAAAGAAGAATTTTTTATGTGGAATGCTTTCTAACATATTTCTCAATGTAATTTTTCTTTATTGTGGCATGAATGTTCAGATCCATAAGATTCAAGATAAAATTTTAATATTGACATAAAAATAATTATACTTCAAGCATACTAACTAAGCAATCATGTCTTCTCAAAATAACATGGCCAAAGAAAGTTATCCCTACAAAATCATATAGTCTGGCTATGCTCTATCTTCACCACACAAAATATTTAAATCATGCACAACCCCGATGACAAGCCAAGCAATTGTTTCATACTTTTGATGTTCTCAAACTTTTTCAATCTTCACGCAATATATAAGCGTGAGCCATGGATATAGCACTATGGTGGAATAGAATGGTGGTTGTGGAGAAGACAAAAAGGAGAAGATAGTCTCACATCAACTAGGCGTATCAACGGGCTATGGAGATGCCCATTAATAGATATCAATGTGAGTGAGTAGGGATTGCCATGCAACGGATGCACTGGAGCTATAAGTATATGAAAGCTCAACAAAAGAAACTAAGTGGGTGTGCATCCAACTTGCTTGCTCATGAAGACCTAGGGCATTTTGAGGAAGCCCATCATTTTAATATACAAGCCAAGTTCTATAATGAAAAATTCCCACTAGTATATGGAAGTGATATCATAGGAGACTCTCTATATGAAGAACATGGTGCTACTTTGAATCACAAGTGTGGAAAAAGGATAGTAACATTGTCCCTTCTCTCTTTTTCTCTCATTTTTTGGGCCTCCCTTTTTTATGGCCTTTCTCTTTTTTTCTTTTTTTCGTCCGGAGTCTCATCCCGACTTGTGGGGGAATCATAGTCTCCATCATCCTTTCCTCACTGGGACAATGCTCTAATAATGATGATCATCACACTTTATTTACTTACAACTCAAGAATTACAACTCGATACTTAGAACAAAATATGACTCTATGTGAATGCCTCCGGCGGTGTACCGGGATGTGCAATGATGCATGAGTGACATGTATGAAGAATTATGAACTGTGGCTTTGCCACAAATACGATGTCAACTACATGACCATGCAAGCAATATGACAATGATAAAGCGTGTCATAATAACGGAACAATGGAAACTTTCATGGCAATATATCTCGGAATGGATATGGAAATGCCATAATAGGTAGGTATGGTGGCTGTTTTGAGGAAGGTATATGGTGGGTTTATGGTACCGGCGAAAGTTGTGCGATACTAGAGAGGCTAGCAATGGTGGAAGGATGAGAGTGCGTATAATACATGGACTCAATATTAGTCATAAAGAACTCACATACTTATTGCAAAAATCGATTAGTTATCGAAACAAAGTATTACACGCATGCTCCTAGGGGATAGATTGGTAGGAAAAGACAATCGCTCGTCCCCGACCGCCACTCATAAGGAAGACAATCAATAAATAAACCATGCCCCGACTTCATCACATAACGGTTCACCATACATGCATGCTACGAGAATCACAAACTTCAACACAAGTATTTCTCAAATTCACAACTACTCAACTAGCATGACTCTAATATCACCATCTCCATATCTCAAAACGATTATCAAGTATCAAACTTCTCATAGTATTCAATGCACTTATATGAAAGTTTTTATTATTGCCATGTTGTTCTAAAGGACTCTCAAAATAATATAAGTGAAGCATGAGAGAACAATAGTTTCTATAAAACAAATCCACCACTGTGCTCTAAAAGATATAAGTGAAGCACTAGAGCAAAAACTATATAGCTCAAAAGATATAAGTGAAGCACATAGAGTATTCTAATAAATTTCAAATCGTGTGAGTCTCTCTCAAAATATGTGTACAGCAAGGATGACTGTGGTAAACTAAAAATCAAAGACTGAAATCATACAAGACGCTCCAAGCAAAACATATATCATGTGCTGAATAAAAATATAGCCCCAAGTAAAGTTACCGATAGACGAAGACGACAGAGGGGATGCCTTCTGGGGCATCCCCAAGGTTAGGCTTTTTGGTGTCCTTGGATTTTACCTTGGGGTTCCATGGGAATCCCCAAGCTTAGGCTCTTGACACTCTTTGTTCCATAATCCATCAAATCTTTACCCCAAACTTGAAAACTTCACAACGCAAAACTCAAATAGAAAATCTCGTGAGCTCCGTTAGCGAAAGAAAACAAAACACCACTTCAAGGTACTGTAATGAACTCATTATTTATTTATATTGGTGTTAAACCTACTGTATTCCAACTTCTCTATGGTTTATAAACTCTTTTACTAGCCATAGATTCATCAAAATAAGCAAACAACACAAGAAAAACAGAATCTGTCAAAAACAGAACAGTCTGTAGTAATCTGTAGCTAACGCAAGTTCTGGAACCCCAAAAATTCTAAAATAAATTGATGGACGTGAGGAATTTATCTATTAATCATCTTAAAAAATAATTAACTAAATATCACCTTTCAAATAAAAATGGCAGCAATTCTCGTGAGCGCTAAAGTTTGTGTTTTCTACAGTAAGATCAAAATGACTTTCCCCAAGTCTTCCCAACGGTTCTACTTGGCACAAACACTAATTAAACACAAAAAAAACCAAAAAAGAGGCTGGATGAATTATTTATTACTAAAAAGGAGCAAAAATCAAGGAATAAAAATAAAATTGGGTTGCCTCCCAACAAGCGCTATTGTTTAACGCCCCTAGCTAGGCATAAAAGCGAAGATAGATCTCGGTATTGCCATCTTTGGTAGGTAATCCATAAGTGGCTCTCATAATAGATTCATAAGGTAATTTAATTTTATTTCTAGGGAAGTGTTCCATGCCTTTCCTTAACGGAAATTGGAATATAATATTCCCTTCCTTCATATCAATAATTGCACCAATCGTTCTAACAAAAGGTCTACTAAGAATAATAGGACATGAAGGATTGCAATCTATATCAAGAACAATGGAATCTACGGGCACATAGTTCATATTTTCAACAATAAGAACATACTTAATTCTTACCATAGGTTTCTTAATAGTGGAACCCGCAAGGTGCAAGTTTAAAGAACAATCATCAAAATCACGGAAACCTAGCAAATCACACAAAGTTTTTGGAATCGTGGAGACACTAGCACCCAAATCACACAAAGCATGGCACTCATGATCTTAATTTTAATTTTTATTGTAGGTTCCCACTCATCATAAAGTTTTCTAGGGATAGAAACTTCCAACTCAAGTTTTTCTTCATAAGATTGCATCAAAGCATCAACGATATGTTTAGTAAAAGCTTTATTTTGACTGTAAGCATGAGGAGAATTTAGCACAGATTGCAACAAGGAAATACAATCTATCAAAGATCAATTATCATAATTAAATTCCTTGAAATCCAAAATAGTGGGTTTATTGCTATTTAAAGTTTTGACCTCTTCAATCCCACTTTTAACAATTTTTGCATAAAGATCTAAAAACTCAGAATTTTTTGGAACGCCTTCTAGATAAGGGTGTCTCATCTTCAGTCTCATCATTATCAAGATTCATATTGCAAAACAACGATTTAATAGAAGACACATCAATAACTTTTAGATCTTCATCCTTATTATCATGAAAACTAGAAGAACACGCTTTTATAAAGCAATCCTTCTTAGCACGCATCCTAGTGGTTCTTTCTTTGCACTCATCAATGAAAATTCTCATGGCTTTGAGAGACTCATTGATATCATGCTTAGGTGGAATAGATATAAGTTTCAAAGAATCAACATCAAGAGAAATTCTATCAACATTCCTAGACAACTCATCAATCTTAAGCAATTTTTCTTCAATCAAAGCATTGAAACTCTTTTGCGAAGTGATAAATTCTTTAATATTAGATTCAAAATCAGAGGGCACTTATTATAATTTCCATAGGAATTGTTGTAGGAATTACCATAATTATTAGAGGAATTACTAGGAAACGGACTAGAATTAAAATTACCAAAATTGTTCCTACCAACAAAATTCACATCCATAGATTCATTATTATTCTCAATCAAAGTAGACAAAGGCATATCATTAGGATCAGTATGAGCGCTCTTATTAGCAAACAATTTCATAAGTTCATCCATCTTTCCACTCAAAACATTAATCTCTTCAATTGCATGCACTTTTTTATTAGTAGATCTTTTGGTGCCATTGAGAATAATTAACCATAATATTATCTAGGAGTTTGGTAGCTTCTCCTAAAGTGATTTCCATAAAAGTGCCTCCCGCGGCCGAATCTAAAAGATTTCTAGAAGCAAAATTCAATCTGGCATAAAAGTTTTGTATAATCATCCAAAGATTCAAACCATGTGATGGGCAATTATGTATCATTGATTTCATCCTCTCCCAAGATTGTGGAACATGTTCATGATCAAGTTGCTTAAAATTCATAAAATCATTTCTAAGAGAGATGATCTTAGCGGGAGGAAAATACTTAGAGATAGAAGCATCTTTGCACTTATTCCATGAATCAATACTATTTTTAGGCAAAGACAAAAACCAAGCTTTAGCACGATCTCTAAGCGAAAACGGAAATAGCTTCAATTTAACAATGCCATTATCCACATCTTTCTTCTTTTGCATATCACACAAATAAACAAAGTTGTTTAGATGGGTAGCGGCATCTTCACTAGGAAGGCCAGAAAACGGATCTTTCATGACAAGATTCAGCAAAGCAGTATTGATTTCACAAGATTCAACATCGGTAAGAGGAGCAATCGGAGTGCTAATAAAATCATTATTGTTAGTATTGGCAAAGTCACACAATTTAGTATTATCTTGAGCCATCATGACAAGCAAGCAATCCAACAGACAAGCAAACAAGAAACAGGCAAAAAAGGCAAATAGAAAAAGAGAAGGGGAATGGAGAGAGAGGGCGAATAAAACGGCAAGGGTGAAGTGGGGAGAGGAAAACGAGAGGCAAATGGCAAATAATGTAATGCGAGGGATAAGAGTTTGTGATGGGTACTTGGTATATTTTGACTTGGTAATGGCGCCAGAAATGACTCGTTGTGGGAGTCAAATCTTGACTTGACTTGGCACGAATCTCCCCGGCAACGGCGCCAGAAATCCTTCTTGCTACCTCTTGAGCACTGCGTTGGTTTTCCCTTGAAGAGGAAAGGGTGATGCAGTAAAGCAGCGTAAGTATTTCCCTCAGGTTTTGAGAACCAAGGTATCAATCCAGTAGGAGATCATGCTCAAGTCCCACACACCTACACAAACAAATAAGAACCTCGCAACCAACGCGATAAAGGGGTTGTCAAGCCCTTCTCAGTCACTTACAAGAGTGAGATCTGATAGATATGATAAGATAATATTTTTGGTATTTTTATGATAAAGAGAAATAAAGATGCAAAGTAAAATAAACGGCAAAGGAAATAATTAAGTGTTGTAAGATTAATATGATAGAAGATAGACCCGGGGGCCATAGGTTTCACTAGTGGCTTCTCTCAAGAGCATAAGTATTACGGTGGGTAAACAAATTACTGTCGAGCAATTGATAGAATTGAGCATAGTTATGAGAATATCTAGGTATGATCATGTATATAGGCATCACGTCCGAGACAAGTAGACCGAAACGATTCTGCATCTACTACTATTACTCCACACATCGACCGCTATCCAACATGCATCTAGAGTATTAAGTTCAAGAGAACAGAGTAATGCTTTAAGGAAGATGACATGATGTAGAGGGATAAACTCATGCAATATGATATAAAACCCATCTTTTTATCCTCGATGGCAACAATACAATACGTATCGGTTCCCTTTCTGTCACTGGGATGGAACACCGCAAGATTGAACCCAAAGCTAAGCACTTCTCCCATTGCAAGAAATATCAATCTAGTAGGCCAAACCAAACTGATAATTCAAAGAGACTTGCAAAGATAAACCAATCATACATAAAAGAATTCAGAGGAGAATCAAATATTGTTCATAGATAATCTGGATCATAAACCCACAATTCATCGGATCTCGACAAACACACCGCAAAAGAAGATTACATCGAATAGATCTCCAAGAAAATCGAGGAGAACTTTGTATTGAGATCCAAAGAGAGAGAAGAAGCCATCTAGATAATAACTATGGACCCGTAGGTCTGAACTAAACTACTCACAGATCACCGGAGAGGCCATGGAGTTGATGTAGAGGCCCTCCGTGATCAATGCCCCCTCCGGCGGAGCTCCGAAAAAGTCCCGGAGATGGGATCGCTCGAGTATAGAAGGTTGCGGCGGTGGAATTAGGTTTTCGTGGTGCTCCTGGATGTTTGGGGGGGGGGTATGTGGATATATATATATATATATATATATAGGAGGAAGAAGTACGTCGGTGGAGCAACGGAGGGCCCACGAGGGTGGAGGGCGCGCCCAGGGGAGTAGGCGCGCCCCCTACCTCGTGCCTCCCTCCCTTGTTTATTGACAGCCACTCCAAGTCTCCTGGATCACATTTGTTGAGAAAATCACGTCCCCGAAGGTTTCATTCCGTTTGGACTCCGTTTGATATTCCTTTTCTTCGAAACCCTAAAATAGGCAAAAAAACAACAATTTGGGCTGAGCCTCCGGTTACTAGGTTAGTCCCAAAAATTATATAAAAGTGTAAAATAAAGCCCATTAACATCCAAAATAGATAATATAATAGCATGAAGCAATCAAAAAATATAGATACGTTGGAGACGTATCAAAGCCCAAGAAAGCAAAAGTGGTAAAACCGGCTGAGGATCCAAAAGCCGCTGAACTGGCACAGCCGACTCTTGCCCCGGAACATCCTGAACAGCCAGAAGATCCTCCTCTCAATGCTCAACCTGAAATGCCTGAGGCGTCTGTTGACGAAACCACTATTGATCCGTCGAGTATTGAACCGTCAAGCTCAATTAACCCGTCGGAGATTCATGTTGATGATGTTGTAATCGCTGGCACCGGATTTACTGAGCCGGGAATCCAATGATACTAGAGAGACATTCGGCCAAACAAGAAGACATGGAAAGATGAAAAGTAAGGTTTGATGTCTCCCACTATGCTCAACTGAGTACTAGTGAAGTATTATCTGGCTATGTCAGTCAAGTGCATTCCAGCCGTGACTTGGAGATTGAAATAGTTAAACAACTTCACCAGAAGTATGAGGTACGTCATCTGGCTTATATATACATCTTGCCAGCCCCCAAGTCTTCTGATTATGAGAAACTTGAATGATCTGTAGACTTGAAATATTTACAAGCTTCTGTCCTAGACTCCCTCCAAGTCCGGTTTATATATTGTAAAATCGGATTCTGATGATAGCATAACTTTGCATTTGTAGTCCCCAAGGGCCGGATTAATCAGTATGAATGAGCCGGTCTTATTAATTATTGTGTAAAAGAACAGAACCTAACTGCATAGTCCCCATGATTCGGCTGGGACTGTCAACAGCACACCCGACTCATCCTTAGAAAGAAAACAATCGATGTGCATTAGCCCCCAAGTGCCAAGTATTGTTGCTTGCAAAGCACTTGGGACTTTAGAAAGGGCCGATTCCTTTGAAAAATTGCGTTGACAGACATTAGCCCCCAAGTGCCAAGTGTTATTGCTTGCAAAGCATTTGGAACTTGCTTTTTACAATCCGTCATGAAACAAAACAACCTTATGTTGTATACAGGTTGCCACCGCAGAACTGGAATCCCAATTGTCTGAAGCCAAGACCCGACTGTCAACTCAGGAGACTGAAATAAAGAAAACTGAGTCCAAACTCCAATTGAGTTTGTCTGAAGCGGAGAAACTGAAGACTAGTTTTAGTGCAGAGAAAAAGGCTTGGGCCAATGAGAAGACTGCTCTGATGCAGCGTGCTGAAACGGACGAGGCGGCTCTGAAAGAAGTTACCGCTGAACTCACTGGTTTAAAGAACCGTGTGTCTCAGATGGTTTCTGCAATCTTCGGTAAATCACCTTATTACTTACTCAAAGTCTATATTTGTCACCATAATGTAAGCCACCTACTTAACTCATTGGGAAAACTTCACAGGTCCCCGGAGCAGCAATATGAATCAGGTTAGTCTGATAAAGCTCAAGGCGGTTTACACTCTTGTGGAGCAATTGTATACTGGAGCTCGGCGGGCTCTTGCCATTATCTCTCCAGCGAACTAAGGAGCAAACTTTTTAAGTGATGTCTTGAAGAAGCTGTCCATCTTACCCGCCAGGTTTCAGGAAGTCAAGCGTTCTTGTGCAAGAGCCGGAGCTGTAACTGCTTTGAGCCGCTCCAAGGCCTGGGTACCGGAATTAGACCTGGCAGATGTAGCCAAGGGGTACCCCAGCTTCAAGGAAGATGGAACTCATTTTGACCAAGAAGACTTTGCTGCCTGTGTGAAAGAGATTCGTCCTCATGCCACCATCATTGCTGAAGAAACCAATCTCACCAAATATCAGCCGGGTTTTGATGCAGAGAATAAGAAGATGTCCACTCCTTCCTATAAAGTGATGGACTTAATCCCGCTGGTTCGGCATCACACTTTCGCCCCTGAAATTAACCCGTCTCGACTGATTGATGACGAGGCTGAGTTCGTCGCCCTTCATGGCTTTGATTGTTCCAAACCCAATTTCCAAATGGTGGAGGAGGACGAACCGGCAAGGGATGAGTCGCAACCATCCATTCAACCCGGCCAGGATTCATGAACCAGCTTTAGTTTATCATCTGCTATGTGCGAGAGTAAAAACATTATTTATCCTTTTGGGCTCCAAATGCCTTGTGATAGGCTAGCTTAAAACTTCATGTTCTGCTTATGCCATCGTGCATATTGTGCTGCGTACAACACTTTTATCCGTCACGTGAAGATATGCTTTCCATCCCTTATAATATCAGTAGTGTTCAATCTGTTTCTGCATGCAATATATAAAAACTGTCCTGCCGGTTTATCGCCGGACGGGTCATAACGCTCAATACACAACCATGGAAACCAACATAGCTGTATAACCAAGGCTGGATGCAAGAATAATCAACATGAAATATGTCATTCCTATGATATTGACTTATATTGGTGTCTTATCAAAAGGTGGGTCATAATATCTTACATACGACCATTAATATTGAAATAAGAGACACATATAAGCCTGTTATGAATTTTAACTTTGAAACACAACAACAATATCATACCTGTGATCTTGAATTTGCACTACCGGTTCATGTGATCTGAACAGTAAGGGTGATAGCCCAATCTTTTAGAAGCCAACACTTCCACATGTATGATAATTGTCATGCACTGGCGACTTATCGTCAAAAACCAAGCCGGGTTAAATTGAAACCATACTTATACTTAGATCTAGACGAAAAGCCACAGAATAAAACACAAAGATTGTCTTAAAAACGTAAGTCACATAAAAAGAAAAAATTTGAGGCTTCTGATTCGAATACGATCAGTAAACCGGACCAAAGAGGTTAAGCTAGGATTCGAATATGATCATGTAGCCCCCAGTGGCTTTGGCGTTGCGCCGATCAAGAGGGTACCGACAGCTATGTTCTCTTTGGTTAGAATACGACCTATGTTTGAACAGGAAGCCCCCAAATGACCTTGAGAATTTTTTAGCGACTCTGATTCGAATACGATCAAAGTCGGACCCAAAAGGGGTTAAGCTATGATTCGAATACAATCAAGAAGCCCCATAGTGAGTTTGGCATTGCGCCGATCAAGAGGGTACCGACATCTATGTTCTCTTTGGTTCGAATACGACCTATGTTTGAACAGGAAGCCCCCTAATGATCATATGGTTTAACGGCTAGATTCGAATATGATCATGAGCCGGACCAAAGGGTTAAGCTAGATTTGAACACAATCAGCCCCCAAATAGTCATTTTGAAATTATAATGATAAAGACATGTGATTATTGAGGATGAAAAGGACAGAGGTCCTGCTTTATTACTTATCATAATATATACAATGTAAAAGTATGTACATCATGAGAGCCGGTGGCTCAAGTATAGTAAGGCCGAAGATGAGCGATATTCCACGGCCGGCGGGTCTCTTCCTCCGACTTACGTGAGTATTTGTGCTCTCGAACATCGATAAGGTAGTATGACCCGTTGTTCAAGTTCCTGCTGACCACAAAAGGTCCTTCCCAAGGTGGGGATAATTTGTGTGCATCAGTTTGATCCTGGATGAGCCGGAGCACCAAGTCACCTTCCTGAAAGGTTCTGGACTTAACTCGGCGGTTGTGATAACGATGCAGGCCCTGTTGGTAAATTGCCGAACAGGCTGCTACTAAGTCACGCTCTTCATCTAACAGGTCAAGTGCATCCTGACGGGCTTGTTCGTTATCAGTTTCAACGTAAGCCGCCACGTGGGGCGAGTCATGACGGATGTCACTAGATAGGACTGCCTTTGCTTCGTAAACCATGAAGAAAGGCGTATAACCCGTAGACCTATTAGGGGTAGTATTGATGCTCCATATCACAGAGGGTAACTCCTCCACCCAACAACCTGATGTCCATTGTAAAGGAACCATAAGCCGGGGCTTGAGACCTTTCAAGATTTCCTGATTGGCTCTTTCAGCTTGACCACTGGATTGGGGGTGAGCTACTGATGAAACATCAAGCCGGATATGCTCACGTTGGCAGAATTCCTCCATAGCACCCTTGGATAGATTAGTACCATTGTCAATTATAATGCTGTGTGGAAAGTCAAGATGAAAGATCACCTTTTTCATGAATTGAACCACCTGCATCACACTTACTAACCGGCTCTGCCTCAACCCACTTTGTGAATTTGTCAACTGCCACCAAAAGGTGTGTCTTTTTATCTTTGGATCTTTTGAAAGGTCCGACCATGTCGAGCCCCCAGACTGCAAACGGCCAAGTAATTGGAATCATCCGCAATTCTTGAGCTGGCACGTGTGCCCGTCGTGAGAATTTCTGACAACCATCACACCTACTGACCAGATCCTCCGCATCAGCATGAGCCGGCAGCCAGTAAAAACCATGACGGAAGGCTTTGGCTACAAGGGACTTTGAACAAGCATGATGGCCACAATCTCCTTCATGGATTTCACGAAGAATTTCTTGACCTTCCTCAGGAGAGACACAACATTGAAATGCCCCGGTTATTGTCATTGATTTAGACCGCCCGGTTATTTGTCTAGCCAAGGTTTCATCCTCAGGCAACTCGCCCTGGGTCATATAAGCCAAATATAGCACTGTCCAATCTGGGATGACGTGAAGAGCCGCCATCAATTGTGCTTCCGGGTCTGGAACAGCCAAGTCTTCCTCTGTAGGCAACTTGACAGAAGAGTTATGCAGAACATCTAAGTAAGTGTTAGGTGGCACCGGCTTACGCTGAGACCCCAGCCGGCTTAAAGCATCAGCCACTTCATTCTTTCTGCGATCAATGTGTTCTACTTGGTAACCCTTGAAGTGTCCTGCAATGGCATCAACCTCACGGCGATAAGCCGCCATGAGAGGATCTTTGGAATCCCACTTGCCTGATACTTGCTGAGCCACCAAATCTGAGTCGCGAAAGCACCTTACCTGGCTCAAGCTCATCTCCTTAGCCATCCGAAGACCATTGAGCAAAGCCTCATACTCAGCTGCATTGTTAGTACAGGGAAACATCAACCGTAGCACATAACAAAATTTGTCACCTCGAGGGGAGGCTAAAACAACTCCAGCCCCCGAGCCCTCTAATTGCCTGGATCCATCAAAATGAATAGTCCAATAAGTATTATCCGACTTCTCTTCAGGCATCTATAGCTCTGTCCAATCATTGATGAAATCCACTAGTGCTTGAGACTTGATAGTAGTGCGTGGCACATACTTTAAACCATGAGGCCCAAGTTCAATGGCCCACTTGGCAAATCGTCCCGTGGCTTCTCTATTTTGAATGATATCTCCTAACGGAGCAGAACTAACCACAGTGATAGGATGACCCTGAAAATAATGCTTAAGCTTCTGACTCGCCATGAACACCCCATAAACAAGTTTCTGCCAATGTGGATATCTCTGCTTGGACTCAATGAGCACCTCACTGACGTAGTAAATCGGCCGTTGAACCGGATATTCCTTGCCAGCCTCCTTGCACTCTACTGCCATGGCCACACTGACAGCACGTGTGTTAGCAGCTACATATAACAATAACGGCTCCTTATCAATAGGAGCAGCAAGGACCGGCGGCTCAATGAGCTGTCTCTTCAGATTTTCAAAGGCAATGTTAGCAACATCACTCCAGACAAAATCATATGTCTTCTTCATCATTTGATACAGCGGTATGGCCTTCTCACCTAACCGGCTTATGAACCGGCTTAAAGCAGCAATACGACCTGCCAAACGCTGGACATCATTGATGCACGTCGGCTTAGCCAAAGATGTGATTGCTTTGATCTTCTCCGGATTAGCCTCGATGCCTCTGTTAGAAACCAGAAAACCCAAAAGCTTGCCCGCTGGTACTCCAAAAACACACTTGGCCGAGTTAAGCATCATCTTGTAGACCCAGAGGTTATCAAAGGTTTCCTTCAAATTATCTATCAAGGTCTCCTTCTCTCTGGACTTCACCACAATATCGTCCACATAAGAATGAACATTGCGCCCAATCTGATTGTGAACACAGTTCCGCACACATCGCTGATAAGTCGTCTGGGCACTCTTAAGCCCAAAAAGCATAGATACATAGCGGAAGGCTCCAAACGGAGTAATAAAATCCGTCTCTCCTGGTCCTTAACTGCCATCTTGATCTGATGATAACCAAAATAAGCATCCAAAAAGCTCAAATGCTCACAACCCGCCGTAGCATCAATGATTTGATCAATACGAGGGAGAGCAAAAGGATCAGTCGGACAAGCCTTGTTTAAGTCTGTGTAATCCACACACATACGCCAGATGCCATTCTTTTTAAGCATGAGCACCGTGTTAGCCAACCACTCTGGATAAAAACTTCAATAAATAAACCGGCCGCCAAGAGCCGGGCCACTTCTTCACCAATGGCCTTGCGCCTCTCCTCATTGAACCGCCAAAGAAACTGCTTCACCAGCTTAAATTTTGGATCAATATTGAGAGTGTGCTCAGCAAGTTCTATCGGTACACCCGGCATGTCAGAAGGTTTCCATGCAAAGATGTCCCGGTTCTCATGGATGAACTCGATGAGCGCGCTTTCCCATTTGGGATCCAGATTAGCACTGATACTAAATTGTTTAGATGAGTCACCTGGAACAAAATCGACAAGCTTGGTGTCATCAGCTGACTTAAACTTCAGCACCGGCTCATGTTCTGTAGTTGGCTTTTTCAAAGACGTCATGTCCGCCGGGTCAACATTGTCCTTGTAAAACTTCAACTCCTCTATTGCACAAATAGATTCAGCGTAAGCAACATCGCCTTCCTCACATTCCAAGGCTATCTTTCGACTCCCATGTACTGTGATGGTGCCCTTATGACCCGGCATTTTAAGCTGCAAGTAAACATAACACGGCCGTGCCATGAACTTGGCATAAGCCGGTCGTCCAAACAGGGCATGATACAGGCTATTGATTTTGACCACCTCAAAAGTTAACTTCTCGGCCCTAGAATCATGCTCATCTCCAAAGGCTACCTCCAGTTCAATCTTACCCACTGGGTATGCCGACTTACCAGGCACCACTCCATGGAAAACAGTGTTGGACGTCTTAAGATTTTTGTCAGTCAACCCCATGCGACGGGAAGTCTCATAATAGAGGATGTTGATGCTACTGCCTCCGTCCATGAGTACTTTAGTGAATTTATATCCACCAACATGAGGTGCCACTACCAAGGCCAGGTGACCCGGATTGTCAGCCCAGGGAGGGTGATCTTCCCTACTCCATAGAATAGGCTGCTCAGACCATCTCAAATAATGAGGGACTGCCGGCTCAACAGCATTCACAGCCTCTTATGAAGCTTCTGGTCCCGTCTGCACAAACTGGTGGTGAACACATGATACTGTTCACTATTCAACTGCCTTGGATTGCTCTGATATCCAGATTGTTGTTGCTGCTGCTGACCTCTCTGGCCAGATTGCTGATTATAGCCACCTTGATTTCCTTGAGAGCCTTGAAAATTGGAATTTGATCCGCCGTCCAAACCATGAAAACCGCCGCCACCTGAGCCGCCGCCCGGCCCATGATTGATATTGAACATGTTAAAGTTCTTGAAAGCCTTCATGATCGTACGGTCCTTCCATAGGTGAGTGGCCGGTTTCTGCTGAGTACCATGCCTTGGACAAGGCTCATTTAACAGCTGCTCAAGAGTGGGACCTGGCCCGCCAGACCGAGGAGGTGGCCTCCCCTTACGTCGCTGATTGTTGCCCTGTGCACTGGTGTTAGCCAAAAACTCCAAGCTACCGTCAGCCTTACGCTTATTATTGCCTCCTTAATTCGCTGGGTTATGCTGATGACCCTTGGCATTGCCGTTCTTCTTCCCCTTCCCTGTCTTCTCATCGTCAGACTCGGGATCCTTAGTACTATCAGAGTCGGCATACTTGACCAGAGCCGCCATTAGTTGGCCCATGTCATCACAATCGTGCTTGATCCGCCCCAGCTTCGGTTTCAGAGGTGTAAAACAGCATTTTTTCTCCAACATTAAGACTGCAGAGCCGGCATCCATCTTAATAGATGAATGTATTATGGCTTTGACCTGGCGCACCCAATGGGTCGTGGACTCACCTTCCTCTTGTTTACAATTAGTCAAATCCACAATTGACATGGGCTGCTTGCAGGTGTCTTTAAAATTCTGAACAAAACAGGCTTTTAATTCTGCCCATGAACCGATGGAATTGGGTGGCAGCCCCTTCAACCAAGTGCGAGCCGTTCCATCCAACATCATGGTGAAGTACTTGGCCATTTTCGCATCACTGGCCTCCAGTAGCTCCATGGCCATCTCATAGCTTTCAATCCATGCCCCTGGCTGTAAATCGGCCGTGTAATTAGGCACCTTTCGAGGCCCATTGCAATCCTTGGGCAAACACTCATTACACAGAGCCGGTACCAAGCAAGGGACACCTCTAGTCCTTGTGGCCACGCCTGCCTCAATAGAGGTCGTCGGATGAACCGGAAAAGACTGGTGAGCCGCCTGCTGAGCTGCCAGCTCAGCCGCCTGTTGAGCCGCCCGCTCAACCTCTTGGCGGATCCTGTCCTGGTCAACCAAGTTAAGAGCTCCATCACGTGTCGGGTCATGCCCGCACGGCTGGTCACGACGCCGGGCGTTGCTTGAAATGGCTGCTGAATCTATGTGCCTACTATAACTCGGGCTCCGGCTTGGGTGAGGGGTCGAATGAATCATGTCTCGACTATAAGAATATGCCTCCTGCTGCGCCAGAGCCGTCTGAAGAAGTTCTCTGACCCTTCAGGTTTCAATCACCGTCGGAGAGTCACCCTCCGCTAGCCACCAATTGCGCCGCCGCAGCGATCATGTTCTCCAAAGGGTTAGAATAATGACCCGGTGGTGTTGGTATATAAGGAGGTGGAGCAGTATTCATGCGAGGAGGTTCCATCACCCGTGGCTGAACCGGCGCCCCAGCCCCGGGCGTTGCCACCCGATTTACCTCCGGTGGGTTACTGGGGCCTACACCGGGTGTGCGGAAGAGGTTTCTAGGATCATAAGTCAGAGGTAGACGGGATTGAGCCTTCTGGTGTCTTCTCCTCATGACCTCATTTGATGCGTTCAGATCCATCGTAAGTTGGAAAGTCTCTGATTGAATCTGCTGAGCTCGAGCATCCAAAGCTGCCCACTCTGCGGCCATCCTGACGTCCTCCGCTGCTAGGTTTTTCTTGGCTTGTGCTACCTCCTCACGTAACCGTGCCACTTCTGCATCGTGCTGAGCCTGATCCGCCGGGTTAACCACAACAGTTAACAGGGCTGCCATCATATCCATGAGATCCATCAGTACCTGAGCCGGCGGGCGCGCAGGGCCTCCTGTCCCGGCCGCCGCTGACCCGGAGGTTATCGCTGTCGTAGCCATAGAGTTTTGAATGGGCTGCGTGCCAGTCATGAAGATCCCTGCCCTGCTTGGCGGCTCAAAGGGGTCCGGAATACTACTGCCATCGGAACAGCCCCCAAGCCCACCGTGTTGCAATTGATATAATGATCTGTCTCACCTATGGACGATCCACCATCAAAGCAGATGGCCGTCTCACCGCCAAACACAGATCCTTCAGAAAATTCTCCTCCATGGATGCATACCATGAAGGCACGCTTCATGGCGGGCTGAGTCCGGGCGGGTCTCGCGCGTTGAGCCGCCTCGATAATGCCAGTGCAGATGTCCGGCTCGCCGATCTGGCCGATGAAGACGTGAATTCTGCTGAAGGGGACCCGATACCCGTACTCAATTGAGCTGGCGTCGGGGGCCCAGCCAGCGTCGTCGATGTAGAGCTTGCCGCGATGACTCTTGGTCATCCGGCCCACAACGTATCCCTTGAGCCCTTCGAAGTTGCCCTTCAAGAACTCAAATCCACCGTGCATAGGGCCCACGGTGAGCGCCAACTGTCGTGGAATTGTCACGGCAGATGTCCTAGTGAAATGACTTAATCGTGGAGCCATCGCAACTAGGAAGCTTAAATGGGTTAAACGGGACAAAATACACAAGGAGTTTATACTGGTTCGGCCCCTTGCGGTGAAGGTAAAGGCCTAGTCCAGTGTGAGGTGATATTGCTAGGATTTCGATGACCAGGGAGCGAATACGCTTGACCTGGCTCTCGATCTCTTGTTTCTTGCCCTAAGCCGCTGCCGGGTCGTCCCCTTATATACACGGGTTGACGCCCTGCGGCCTACAGAGTCCCGATCGGCTCATACAACGTGTCCGGCTCGGTGACGTATCTTACATGCCTTACATTACAAGTCTATTCATACATGGCGGTTTATACTTACGGGCCTTAAGCCGCCTCTGGGATTGGGCCTATTATAAGCCTAACTGTGAACCGCCATCTTGTATACTCTTGGGATTCATACAAGTGAACCGCCATTGTGGTTGACCTGGCCCCTCCTGGGCAGGTCATATCTGGTAGTCATATCCCCAACACCATTGGTTAGCTCAAATGCGCGTGCACGTTGCACCAAATGACGGAGGGCAAAACCCTTTACAATGATGCATTGTTGGATGAAGCTCAACAGACAAAGCATCCTGTGCTTGTGAAGAAGTTCAAACTCGAACAAAAGAAACTTGAGATAAGGCCGCTTTCGGGATCGATGAATTTTAAAAGCTTGTTGAAGATCTTTTGGATTGTTGAACATGTTTCGAGGAGTGTTTTTGAATTTAAATGTATTGTTGAATTGCTATTGATCTAGGTATATTTGTCAAAGTGATTATTGATGAACATTTGGTTTGTTTTAACTTTCTTTTAGAGAAAGGGGCGGGCATTTGGTATCTGTGGTTGAATGGCCTCCGTCCTATCCTTGTTCATAAACGTTTAGTCACTTCCGTTTTGATGATTCGTACCTGAAGTTTCAATCATCTAATATAAACGCCTGCAAAGCTAGTGGTACACTATGTACCACTAGTGTCTGCGGTTGAATGAGCTTTTGGTAACACGTTTGATGATCTGCGTTGGAGTCGCTTCTTGTCTAATGTAAACGCCTGCCAAGGCTAGTGGTACACTACGTACCCATACATCATCATTATAGAACAAGAAAAGGCACGGTACTTTATCCCGTTTGTACCTGTCAAGGCCACTTCTCGTCTAATGGTCTTCCTTTGCCTGCCTCTTTGTGGTTTTTGACTTTGTAATCTGTCCTTGTGAGACGATGAAGAACCAATTAGCCAGTGCGTTAATTAGGACGCTAATTAAGTGCAGTGCAAGACGACGTCATTCGGGGTATGGCCAAACCGAGCTCAACAAAAAAGTCTCAAACACAACTAGACGCACATGGAACCAAGCCCAAACTTTGCCGACACGGCCTTTAATCTAGACTCACCGGAGCCGGTCAATCAAAATATTTAAAGTAAACAACCCTTTGGTGTATGCTGGCAGGCATGAAACTACACGGACGCCCCCCTCGTTATTTTTCCTAGAGAGAGAAAGAAGAAACAAGAAAGAAAAAGGGAGGCCACTAGCAGCTGCGTACGTACTCCTGCACTCCACAGCCAGCAGCCAAGAGATCCGGAGAAAGGGACAGCGGAAGGAAGGTTCGGCCCAGCTTCGTTCCTCGATCTTGAAAGTGAGCACCATCGTCGCTAGCTGCACGTAGCAGCAGCGTGACTTGGCACCCATCCGCTCCGACGACGCAAGCGAGCGACGACCACCACATCCGAAACCGGCGAAACACGCGGCCAACGCGCCGCCCCCAAAATGTCTGTCCCGTCTAACGTGCGTACGCAACAACTGTACGTGCTCGATCACGATCGCTCGCCCCCTTTTCGACCGTCCCGCTCCCGCCGCGGCGAGTGCGATACGAGGGCCGTCGAGAGCCGTCGCCGTCGGGGAGACACCTGTCGCCGGCCGGAGCGGGCTAGCCCCGGAGCGCCATCTGGCCGGCCGGGCATAGTCCACGTGGAGCGTACGGAACCCGATCGCCCAGGTGTTCGCGGCAAGGATTCAGCCGCGACGCCACCTGTCCTGCCCCCGCGCGTGCCTCGTCGCCGCCAGGACCGGTCGGTCGGTCGAGTACGGGTACGGCACCGGGCGTCGACCCGTGAGATATGCGATGCGAACGCGCGAGCCACCTCAGGGCTTGTTCGGTTAATCCCTCCCACAAAAGGATTAGAGAGGATTGAAGAAGATTGAGGTGGATTTTAATTTGTGGAGGATTTAATCCCTCTCAATCCTCTCCAAATCCCTTCAAATCTGAAGGAACCGAACAAGGCCTCAGTCAGTCGTCGTCCAGCGGGAGCAGCGACTCGGGGAAATGCACCGAATTCGGCACGGGGTTTTGGGTCTTGGTTGGGATCGCATAGGCCAAACTCGTTTCTGCTCTACGACTACAAGTGATATTTCCGCATTTCCACCGTCGGCCGTGCCCGAGCTTATCCGAAACTCAAGTGCACGTGTGCTCTGTGCTGCTGCCGTGGCATGGCGCTGGAGGAAGCTCGGGCCGGGCACCTGGAGAAGGAGAAAGAAACTTCACTCGGTTTTCGTGCGGGGACCTTTAAAGATTTTCGTTACGTGCACTTCGAGCTACGAGCTTCTAGAAGGGCCCGGAGATCGACAAGAGCAGGATTTGTGTGTCGTGTTGCTGCTTCCGAGCTGCAGCTCAGACCATACCAAGAAGTTTCCACCATGATCGACTTTTTTCTGGCGAAGATCACATGCCTGATGGCCTCCACGAAAATGGCACAGTAGATTATAAGCACCACCTGTTTGACGCAGGAGTAATGCCAAAATGCCTTTTTAGTGAAACGTCAAAATCACTTTTTTTTCTCCGAGAGAGGATCAAAGTCGCTTCTTTAATATTTCCCAAATCATG
>NC_041390.1:212376289-212434629 GCF_002162155.2 Triticum dicoccoides | reverse complement strand
ATCTTGTTGTGATCCGAAAAACTGTGCCGGCGGAAATTGACTGAAAACTGGATGCAAATTTGAAACGCACTCAATATGAGACAAATATACTCTGTTCAACTGTTATTCTACGTCGCTGTTCATGTGCGTGCGGTGCATCATCTCGTTCGGTTCGATACTTTCTTTATTGTCCAACTCTATTTGAGCCGTCCATTCACTTGCTCTAATCAGAGGTTTCAGTACTCCTCTCTTTCGTGTCATATGTGTTTTTCCTTTCAATCTTGTGATCGTCTTTTTTCTCTATTTATTTTTCTATCATGGAATTATTTTGGTCTACCTGATGTCATTTGTTCATTTTGTCCTGTTCTGCTGTTCCACAAGTTCATGCCATCGTATTCCCATCACAAATTGTTGTAGTCTTTTTTGCTAACCTTTTCTTTCCCTGTGATACATATGTCGCCTTTGAAATATTTTTCATTCCATTCATTTTTTTTCTTTACATATACCATTACGATTACAAGTTGGCTCTCACGTGCACATGGCAGAACAGCCGAACTTCCTCGCCGGTCCATTCTCTCTGGATCAGTACACCAATAAGTTGGCCCTCACGTGCACTAGATATACTGCAATTCGGGTTCATTTGTAAGGGGCATAGCGCGCACACAACTAGGTGGTGCGGTTTTACTTTTTTTTTAATAATTGTTTTGCAAAATTATCACTTGTTGCACATCTACCCCTCACACACAATTGCATGTACTGCACCTCGGGTGCAATTGCAAGGGGGCATAACATGCGCGCAACTAGGGGTGTGGTTCTACATTTATCTAGTTTTCTTTTTGCAAAATTACCAACAATTGCATGTCTATCCCTTATGTGCACTCCACGAGCGACGACCCCCATGCAAATACTTTAATATATATTTTTGAAAATCTAATATTTTAAAAATGCTCTAATAATTTTTGTGTTTTCTAAAAATATCAGAAGGTATACATAAATATTTGTAAATTTTTCTGAATTTATAAAATAAATGAATATTTTTTTAAAATTTTATGAACATATTTAGTTGTATTTAACATTTTATACTTTGATAATAAAACCGAGTGGTCTTTTCAGTAGATTTTCTCTCTTTAGAGTGAACGGGGGTGGGTCTGTGTCTCGTTCGCAGCGTGACACAAGCTAGTCTTGCCTCAAGACGCCCTAATTGGGCCTACCCAAAATCATGAAGGTACATGTATATTATCTGTTCATTTTTTCCGTTTTCTTTTTCCTTTTTTTTATTTTTTCTAAACAATGTAAAAAGAACTGGCGTCGTTGCTACTGTAACGGGCTGTGCTAGTAGCTCCCTCACGAGAGGAGAGACGGTGCTCCGTCTAGCAAGGAGCGAGAAACAGCGCAGGGCAGCACGCATCTATTTCTTCTTCTACGATATTTTATCAGGTTTTCACTGTTTTCAATCGGTTTTCTTCAGGGCTTCTCTAGTGGTCTTTGATTTTCTTTTCCCATATTTGTTCAGTTTTCGTCTGTTCACTCTGTTTCTTTCTTCAGTTTTCACCAGTATTCTTTAGATTTCTTCCACACATGTCTAATTTTTCATACACGTTGTAAATTTTCTTATACATCATAGACATTTTTCTATACACGTTTAACATTTCACAAATACAACATCTGATAGTGTCAAAAAAAAAACAACTATTAAGATACTGAGGGTGTCTATGATTCACATTTTTTTAAAATATACATTTGGATGTCTAACTTTTTTTACATATATGTTCTAAAATTTTCTGTACATCTAAACATTTTTCTATCTTCATCTAGCATTTTTAAATACATAATTAATGTATATAAATACCTGTTTTGAATGTTTTTTCATACACATTATAGATACTTTTCAAATCCATGTTAAAACATTGTTTGAAAGATATGAAATATTTATTTATAAGAAATACTAGCATTTACTATGTTATAAAACATTTTTAATGTCACAAACATATTATGGAATGTGTGAACATTTCTTTTCAATAACGTTTATTTTCTAATGATATTAACATTTTTTCAATTACACGCCATCTATTTAAGTGTACAACAATTTTAAAAAT
The DNA here is from genome assembly GCF_002162155.2 of Triticum dicoccoides. Taxonomy (NCBI): domain Eukaryota; kingdom Viridiplantae; phylum Streptophyta; class Magnoliopsida; order Poales; family Poaceae; genus Triticum; species Triticum dicoccoides. Next base: position 212,432,554 of record NC_041390.1, on the reverse strand, counting down.
TGTGACATATGTTTTTATTAAAACGCAAGAGCAGTTTCGAAATGTTACATAATTTATTTTCTTCAAAAGTTGACAGAACCTTTTTTCACACTACAAGAACATATTTTAAATCTGTGATGAACACGCTTAAAAATTAATTGGATCATTTTCGTAGTATTGGTATCTAATAGTAATTTTTAAACTATAAATAAAAGTAAAAAATACATTAGTGACGTTCACATGATGAAATCACATGAATACTGGTCAACCTATTGCCCTCCCTCTTTGGGCGAGCTTTCTTTTTTTTGAAATAAACTTTCGGCGAGCTTATTACCATATCGCAGTTTAAAAAGAATCTATTGTTTGACACAAAACTGAGACATAGCCGCGGCAGAGAAATAGCTCTCACGGAATGATCTACTCCCTCTGTTTCTGAATGTAAGTATTTTTAGACATTTCAAATGGACTAAAACATATGAATGTACGTAGACATATTTTAGAGTATAGATTTATTTATTTTACTTCATATGTAGTTATTTATTGAAATGTTTAAAAAGACTTATATCTAAGAACAGAGGAATTAGTTGTTTTCTGTGCGAGCGACTATTGGACCGGCCACGTAGGAGCTCTTTTATTAGAATTATACAGGGAGCTCCTATTCGGCGCTTCAGGCGCCAAAGAATGAAATTACTAGTTGAGAAGTATTTGTTGTAAAGATTATATCAACTTTCCAGATTGTGACAAGTGACGCATATGCAGCACACCACTTGTCGTAACCTTTCTCTTTTTTCGTAGATTTGTATATTCAAAATGTTTTATCTCTCAAACCATGCGTTTAAATCTTAAACCGTTTTCATTGTTGAATTCCTCGCATCGAGATTTTTAAAACTAGATCACATGCTGATAGGTTTTGACGAACTTTTTTTCACGAAAAAACCAGCCGAAAAGAACCGAACGAAAAAACCGAATCGGGAGCACGAGTTTTTTCCCTTTCCGAAAGAGGTATGCCCGTGCCTCTCAAAAAATCACAACCGTGCCTCTCGCGGAAACAAAACCGTGACTCTCGCGAAAGAAAAAAAAAAGAGAAAATGCGGTTTTTTTTCGTTTCCGAGGAGGCACGGCCGTGACTCTCACGAAAGCACACCCATGCCTCTCGCGGAAGCGAAACTGTGACTCTCGCGGAAGAAAAAAACAGAAAACACATTTTTTTTCCCGTTTCCGAGAGGTATGGCCGTGACTCTCGCGAAAGCACAACCGTGCCTCTCGCGGAAACAAAATCGTGACTCCCACGAAAGGGGAAAAACAGAAAACGCGTTTTTTTCATTTTCGAGAGGCACGGTCGTGACTCTCGCGAAAGCACAACCGTGCCTCTCGCGGAAGCAAAACCAGGACTCTCGCAAAAGAAAAAAAAACAGAAAACGCGTTTTTTTTCGTTTTTGAGAGGCACGCCCGTGAATCTCGCGAATGCAAAACCGTGCCTCTCACAGAAGCAAAGCCGTGACTTTCGCGTAAGGAAAAAAACGCATTTTTTCGCGCTAAAAGTTTCGATTTTTTTGTCGAAAAGCTAAGGAAGACCGGCGGAAAACCAAAACGTCGGAAAAACCCAGAAAAAACTGTTCAAATAGCCGAAAACGCGTGCGGAAAAATAAAAAAAAAACAAAATTCGGAGGGAGCGCCTAAAACGCGACACGTGACGAATGGCTGAGAGCGCGCCAAGTGGCGCTGATTGTTATGAGACTCCTGAAGGAGCGCTCTTAACTAGTGACTGCCGCCAAAGAAGCTCCATGGCGCCCACGTGCCGAGGTTGATGGGCTGGCACATGTAGATTCACTTGTTTTCCTTGTTCCCTCGTTCTCATTTCGCAAAACAAAAACGAAAAAATGAAATAATTCACAAACAACTAAAAATCATGAATTCAGAAAAGTTTACGGATTTAAAAAAATTAATGTACTTGAAAAGTAAGTTCATCAATTTTAAAAAAGTTCATTGAATTTAGAAAAGTTCAATAAATTTGAAAAAATGTTCATCAGATTTGAAAAAGCTTCCTCGAATTTAAAAATATGTTTGTCAAATTTCAAAAAAGTTGATCAAAATCTTTAAATGTCGGGTTTGAAAAAAATGTTCAAGTTTTTTAAACTGCGCATTAAAGGAAAAAAAGAGGACAAGAAAAAAGAATGGAAAGAAGAAAAATGACAAGAAAAAAAGAAACAAACCGAACTGAAGAGACGGAATAAGAAAACAAAATGAAGTGGGTGTACGTGAGCGGGTGAGTGGCTTGGTGGTTGCTGCGCTCCCTTTGAACTAGGGCAGCGCTGGGCGCCGGCGCGCTGGCCCAGTTATTCGATCGGTCGGCCCAGAGCCGTATGATCTAAACACGCATAACCGTCAGATTTGACCTTGTCTTTCTTCCATCGTCAACCTCCCGTGCTGGAAAAGGGAGAGGACCGCCTCACACGAGCTGACCGCCCCCGCTCGCGTCGACCGCCTCCCGCGTCTCCTCATCTTCCTCATCGCTGGCTGCTGCCCTCGCCGCCGGTCGCCGCCCTCACCTGTGTCGTCTCATGCGTTTCTCCCCTTTGTGGATGCAGTAGCGTGCGCCCATGGTTGCAGGCTTGCAGCTCCGGTGACACCGCTCACAACTCCAGTGCACGACGGCCACGCTCCGGTGATGACGGTTCGCCGGACACAACGCCTGGACAACAAGCTCAAAAAAAAAAAGATGCATCTCTCCTTGGATTGCCGGTAGCAGCAAAAATGTCCACCGGTCGTAGCAAAAAAAAAGTACGGTTCCAGCAAAAAACAACATGTAGCATCTTCGTCTTGTCCACCCCCGGTCACCGGCTTGAAGCTTTTCGCACATACGATTGAAGCTTTCTCTGTCAACGGTTGCAACTTTTCTGATTGTGCAGAATCGGGTTATAGCTTTCTCTTTGAATGGTTGAAGCTTTTTCCCTCTACGATAGAAGCTTTTCTATAAACGATTGAAACTATTTTCATTTTGAGCAGCGCCTGGTTAAAAAGCTTTCTCCATCGTTTCGATTGAAGCTTTTTTCATAGAAGGTTGTAGCATTTTTTGTCGATGGTTGTAGCTTTCCGTGTACAAAGCATGTAGCAAAAACGTTACCCGGTAGTAGTAAAATCAAGATGTGCTTGAAGCAAAAACCATCGTCTCGTCGTCAGGGGTCGTAATGGATGTAGCAAAAAAAATCTTGAATGGTAGCAAAAATAGACGATGGTTGCAGCAAAAAGGGCATCATCACCATTGTGAGTTCGTGCTAATTGCGAATGATTGCAGCAAAAAAGTTGCCGGTGGTAGCTTTCACCATCGCCGGTTGCAGCACCTCGAAGATGCAGCTCCGACCCGCTGGCATCGCCCGGCCCAGCTTTCTCCCAACACAACACCGTTGGTTATCTTTGCGTCGTCCCTGAGATCTGCCACTGCCGCATCTTCCATGCCTCATCACGCACGACCATGGCGACATAGAGCAGCACGAGGGCGCTGCCATGGCGACGAGGTTGCAGCAAAATGCAGTGGGATTGGGTTTCTGTGTTGCTTAGCAGCGGGGGCGCGAGGGGCGCGCGGCTGGGCGCGAGCCCACTGGTCGGTGGTGCTCGTCGGGGAAAGAGAAAAAATAAATCGGGTAAAGTGGAAGAAGATAAGGCTAAAAAAAACTGGACGCGGGATAGACATACGGTCCCTATTGATTGAACGCTTGCGATTCGACCGGGCGAGCGTTCGGCCGGCGCACCGGCTGTAAACGTTTCCCAACTACGAGGTCGGCAGTTTGATAGTAATTGGCCCGGCCCACTATAGCATAGTTGAAAGTAGAAAAAATGGTGTGAGCGGGGATCGATCCCAGGATCTGCTCCGCAACAATTAGCAACTGCGTCACCTAGCAAGTTTGTGTTTTGATACTAGGGCGTCCCCTAGTTAAAGGAAATCATGTGGTCTGCTATTAGTTTTTTCAGGTTTTTTTTGTTTTTCCTTTTTTTCATTGGTTTTTCTTTGTTTCTTTTCTATTTTGATGACAAGTTTTTTTATTTTATTTGTTTTCTCTATTTATTTCTTGATTATATTAGATGTTTTCTCTTTTCTTTATTTTTCTTTTGTTTTCGTTGTTTCTTTCTCCGTTCTCACTAGCTTTTTTTCATTCTCTTTTATTCTTCTTTTTCCTTGGTTTTGTTTGCTTCTTTTCTCATTTTTCATCAGTTTTGTTTTGTTTTGTTTTCTCTCTGGGTTTCATTGTTTTCTATACACATTTTTGTTATATATCTAATACATTTTTATAATACACAGTTAACATTTTTCAAATACAAGATTAACTTTTATTGAATACATGGTCAACATTTTTTCTATACACATTAATAAATCAAATGTTTGATTAATATTTTTCAAATAGCAAATTAACATTTTTCGAATACATGGTCAACTTTTTTATACACATTTAACATTTTTCTCAAATGCTTGATTAACACTTTTCAAATGTAGGTTTACCATTTTTTAATACATTGTCAATATTTTTTCAATACACATTTAACATTTTTCAAAGACAAGTTTAACATTTTTTAATAAATGGTCAACATTTTTTCTATACACATTTTCTATCATCCACATATCATATTCCGCTCACGTGCCTCAAGTTGCATCGGTCGGGTCTCGCTATGGAGAAAAGGTCGATTTAAGCGTTCCTATAGAGCCAGGTCTAGAGGTGCTTTAAGATTTGGGGAGGCTAAGATTCCGATGGAACTCAAGCAACCAAATGGACCAAAACTGCATCCAGCAGGTCTAGCTGAGCCTAACGCAGGCTACCAGACATGCCCCAAGTGCATGGACCCAAGCCAACGCCCATGTGAGCGGCGACGACGAGTTCTTGCATGCCAGGTCCAGCACCATCGCGTCGTCCTTGGCTCTGACCGGTGACTAGTGCTACATGTGAGTTGCGTTGGGATTTTCCCCGAAGAGGAGGGGAGATGTAATACGGTAGAGATAAATATTTCCCTCAGTAAAAACCAAGGTTTATCAGACCAACAGGAGAATCACGCAAAGCCTCGTGAACAACACCTGCACACACAAAAGCAAATACTTACACCCAACACGGGTAAGAGGGTTGTCAATCCCCTTTAACTTGTACTTGTAAGGATCAAATCTTGTAGTGTTAGATAAATAAATTGCAAAACAAAATAAAATATAAAAAATTGCATCAAGGTAATTTAGCTTTTGTAATATGATAAAGGTAGACCCAGGCGCCATAATTTTCACTAGAGGTTTCTCTCTTGAACACATAGCATACGGTGGGTGAACAAATTACTATTGGGCATTCGATAGAAAAACACATAGTTATGACGATATCCAAGGCAATGATCATGTATATAGGCATCACGTCCGAGACAAGTAGACCGACTCGTACCTGCATCTACTACTACTACTTCATCAATCGACCGCTATCCAGCATGCATCTATGGTATTAAGTTCATGAAAAATGGAGTAACGTCTTAAGTAAGATGACATGATGTAGACAAAGTAAATCTAATCAATATGAATAAACCACATCGTTTTACCCTTAATGACAACAATACAAACATGTGCCTTGTCCCTTTCTATGACTAGGATATGGAGCACCGCAAGATTGAACCCATCACAAAGTACCTCTCCCACTGAAGATAAATCAATCTAGTTGGCCAAAGCAAACGGATAGGTCGGAGAGAAATACAAAACTATAACAATCATGCATAATAAAGTTCAGAAAAGACTCAATTACTTCTCATGAATATTCAGATCATATACCCACAATTCATCGGATCCCAACAAACACACCACAAAAGAAGATTACATCGGATAGAACTCTAAGAACATCAAGGAGAACATCGTATTGAAGATCAAAGAGAGGGAAGAAGTCATCTAGCTACTAGCTATAGACCCGTAGGTCTGTGGTGAACTAATCACGCATCATCGGAAGACGACAAGGATGATGTAGAAGCCCTTGCTACCTCTTTTAGCACTGTGTTGGTTTTCCCCGAAGAGGAAGGGATGATGCAGCAAAGTAGCGTAAGTATTTCCCTTAGTTTTTGAGAACCAAGGTATCAATCCAGTAGGAGGCTACGCGTGAGTCCCTCGCACCTGCACAAAACAAATAAATCCTCGCAACCAACGCAAATAGGGGTTGTCAATCCCTATAGGGCCACTTACGAGAGTGAGATCCGATAGATATGAAAGATAATATTTTTGGTATTTTTATGATAAAGATGCAAAGTAAAATAAAGGCAAAGTAAAATAGCAAAGTAAATAACTAAGTAGTAGGAGATTGATATGATAAAGATAGACCCGGGGGCCATAGGTTTCACTAGTGGCTTTTCTCGAGAGCATAAGTATTCTACGGTGGGTGAACAAATTACTGTTGAGCAATTGAGAGAATTGAGCATAGTTATGAGAATATCTAGGTATGATCATGTATATAGGCATCACGTCCGAGACAAGTAGACCGACTCTTGCCTGCATCTACTACTATTACTCCACTCATCGACCGCTATCCATCATGCATCTAGAGTATTAAGTTAAAAACAGAGTAACGCCTTAAGCAAGATGGCATGATGTAGAGGGATAGACTCATGCAATATGAAGAAAACCCCATCTTATTATCCTCGATGGCAACAATACAATACGTGCCTTGCTGCCCGTACTGTCACCGGGAAAGGACACCGCAAGATTGAACCCAAAGCTAAGCACTTCTCCCATTGCAAGAGAGATCAATCTAGTAGGCCAAACCAAACTGATAATTCGAAGAGACTTGCAAAGATAACCAATCATACATAAAAGAATTCAGAGAAGATTCAAATATTATTCATAGATAGACTTGATCATAAACCCACAATTCATCGGTCTCAACAAACACACCGCAAAAAGAAGATTACATCGAATAGATCTCCACAAGAGAGGGGGAGAACATTGTATTGAGATCCAAAAAGAGAGAAGAAGCCATCTAGCTACTAACTATGGACTCGTAGGTCTGAGGTAAACTACTCACACTTCATCGTAGGGGCTATGGTGTTGATGAAGAAGCCCTCCGTGATCGATGCCCCCTTGGGCGGAGCTCCGGAACAGGCCCCAAGATGGGATCTCATGGATACAGAAAGTTACGGCGGTGGAATTAGGGTTTTGGCTCCTGTTCTGATCGTTTGGGGGTACGTGGATATATATAGGAGGAAGAAGTACGTCGGTGGAGCAACAGGGGGCTCACGAGGGTGGAGGGCGCGCCTGGGGGGGGGGGGGTAGGCGTGCCCCTACCTCGTGGCCTCCTGTTACATGTCTTGACGTAGGGTCCAAGTCTCCTGAGTTGTATTCGATGAGAAAATCACATTCCCGAAGGTTTCATTCCGTTTGGACTCCGTTTGATATTCCTTTTCTTAGAAACCCTAAAACAGGCAAAAAACAACAATTCTGGGTTGGGCCTCCGGTTAATAGGTTAGTCCCAAAAATAATATAAAAGTGGATAATAAAGCCCAATAATGTCCAAAACAGTAGATAATATAGCATGGAGCAATCAAAAATTATAGATATGTTGGAGACGTATCAAGCATCCCCAAGCTTAATTTCTGCACGTCCTCGAGTAGGTAAATGATAAAAATAGTATTTTTGATGCGGAGTGCTACTTGGCATAATTTTAATATAATTTTTCTTAATTGTGGTATGAATATTCAGATCCGAAAGATTCAAGACAAAAGTTCATATTGACATAAAAATGATAATACTTCAAGCATACTAACTAAGCAATTATGTCTTCTCAAAATAACATGGCCAAAGAAAGTTCATCCCTACAAAATCATATGGTTTATTCATGTTTCATTTTCGTCACACAAGAATGCTATCATCATGCACAATCCCGATGACAAGCCAAGCAATTGTTTCATACTTTAGTAATCTCAAACCTATAAACTTTCACGCAATATATGAGCGTGAGCCATGGAAATAGCACTATAGGTGGAATAGAATATAATGAGGGGGTTATGTGGAGAAGACAAAAAAGGAGGAAATCTCACATCAACGAGGCTAATCAATGGGCTATGGAGATGCCCACCGATTGATGTTAATGCAAGGAGTAGGGATTGCCATGCAACAGATGCACTAGAGCTATAAATGTATGAAAGCTCAACAAAAGAACTAGTGGGTGTGCATCCAACTTGCTTGCTCACGAAGACCTAGGGCACTTGAGGAGGCCCATTGTTGGAATATACAAGCCAAGTTCTATAATGAAAATTTCCCACTAGTATATGAAAGTGATAACATGAGAGACTCTCTACTATGAAGATCATGGTGCTACTTTGAAGCACAAGTGTGGAAAAAGATAGTAACATTGTCCCTTCTCTCTTTTTCTCTCATTTTTTTATTTTCTCTTTTTTGGGCCCTTTCTCATTCTTTTTATGGCCTTTCTCTTTTTTTTATTCCTCACTTGGGACAATGCTCTAGAAAATGATGATCATCACACTTCTATTTATTTACAACTCAATGATTACAACTAGATACTAGAACAAAGATGACTCTATATGAATGCCTCCGGCGGTGTACCGGGATATGCAATGGACCAAGAGTGACATGTATGTAAGAATTATGAATGGTGGCTTTGCCACAAATACTATGTCAACTACATGACCATGCTAAGTAATATGACAATGATGAATGTGTCATGATGAACGGAATGATGGAAAGTTGTATGGCAATATATCTCAGAATGACTATGGAAATGCCATAGTAGGTAGGTATGGTGGCTGTTTTGAGGAAGATATAAGGAGGTTTATGTGTGAAAGAGCATATCATATCACGGGGTTTGGATGCACCGGCGAAGTTTGTGCCAACTCTCAATGTGAGAAAGGGCAATGCATGGTACCGAAGAGGCTAGCAAGGATGGAAGGGTGAGAGTGTGTATAATCCATGGGCTCAACATTAGTCATAAAGAACTCACATACTTATTGCAAAAATCTACAAGTCATCAAAAACCTCCGTACTACGCGCATGCTCCTAGGGGGATAGATTGGTAGGAAAAGACCATCGCTCGTCCTCGACCGCCACTCATAAGGAAGACAATCAAATAACACCTCTTGTTTCAAATTTGTTGCATAACATTTACCATACGTGCATGCTATGGGACTTGCAAACCTCAAAACAAGTATTTCTAAATTTCACAACTACTCAACTAGCATGACTTTGATATTATTACCTCCATGTCTCAAAACAATCATCAAGCATCAAACTTCTCTTAGTATTCAACACACTCATAAGAAAGTTTTATTATTAATCTTACATACCAAGCATATTAGGATTTTAAGCAAATTACCATGCTATTAAGACTCTCAAAATAATCTAAGTGAAGCATGAGTGATCAATAGTTTCTATAAAACAAATCCACCATCGTGCTCTAAAAGATATAAGTGAAGCACTAGAGCAAAATTATATAACTCAAAAGATATAAGCGAAGCACATAGAGTATTCTAAAAAATTCCAAATCATGTATGGCTCTCTCAAAAGGTGTGTACAGAAAGGATGATTGTGGTAAACTAACAAGCAAAGACTCAAATAATACAAGACGCTCCAAGCAAAACACATATCATGTGGTAAATAAAAATATAGCTCCAAGTAAAGTTACCGATAGAAGTAGACGAAAGAGGAGATGCCTTTCGGGGCATCCCCAAGCTTTGGCTTTTAGGTGTCCTTAGATTATCTTGGGGGTGCCATGGGCATCCCCAAGCTTAGGTTCTTGCCACTCCTTGTTCCATAATCCATCAATCTTTTACCCAAAAGTTGAAAACTTCACAACACAAAACTTAAAGTAGAAAAACTCGTGAGCTCCGTTAGCAAAAGAAAACAAAAGACCACTTCAAGGTTCTGTAATGAACTCATTCTTTATTTATATGGGTGTTATATCTACTGTATTACAACTTATCTATGGTTTATAAACTATTTTACTAGCCATAGATTCATCAAAATAAGCAAACAACACACGAAAAACAGAATCTGTCAAAAACAGAACAGTCTGTAGTAATCTGTAGCTAGCGCAAGATCTGGAACACAAAAAATTCTAAAATAAATTGATGGACGTGACGAATTTATCTATTGATCATCTTCAAAAAGAATTAACTAAATAGAAATTTCCAAATAAAAATGACAGCAGTTCTCGTGAGCGCTAAAGTTTCTGTCTACAGCAAGTTCAACAAGACTTTCCCCAAGTCTTCCCAACGGTTCTACTTGGCACAAACACTAATTAAACACAAATAACACAACCAAAACAAAGGCTAGATAATTTATTTATTACTAAACAGGAGCAAAAAGCAAGGAATAAAAATAAAATTGGGTTGCCTCCCAACAAGTGCTATCGTTTAACACCCCTAGCTAGGCATAACAAGCAAGAATAGATCTAGGTATTGCCATCTTTGGTAGGCAATCCATAAGTGGCTCTCATAATAGATTCATAAGGTAATTTAATTTTTGTTCTAGGAAAGTGTTCCATGCCTTTCCTTAATGAAAATTGAAATCTAATATTTCCTTCCTTCATATCAATAATTGCACCAATCGTTCTAAGGAAAGGTCTACCAAGAATAATAGGACATGAAGGATTGCAATCTATGTCAAGAACGATAAAATCTACGGGCACATAATTCCTATTTGCAACAATAAGAACATCATTAATTCTTCCCATAGGTTTCTTAATAGTGGAATCCGCAAGGTGCAAGTTCAGAGAGCAATCATCAAAATCACGAAAACCTAACAAATCACACAAAGTCTTTGGAATCGTGGAAACACTAGCAACCAAATCACATAAAGCATAGCATTCATGATCTTTAATTTTAATTTTAATAGTTGGTTCCCACTCATCATAAAGTTTTCTAGGGATAGAAACTTCCAATTCAAGTTTTTCTTCATAAGATTGCATCAAGGCATCAACAATATGTTTAGTAAACGCTTTATTTTGACTATAAGCGCGAGGAGAATTTAGCACGGATTGCAAAAAGGAAATACAATCAATCAAAGAGCAATTCTCATAGTTAAATTCCTTGAAATCCATAATAGTGGGTTTAGCAACATCTAGGGTTTTAATTTCTTCAATCCCACTTTTATCAAATTTAGCATCAAGATCAAAAGATTCAGAATTCTCGGAACGCCTTCTAGGTAAAGGTGGATCATATTCAGTCCCATCATTATCAAGATTCATATTTCAAAACAAAGATTTAATAGGGGACACATCAATAACTTTTAGATCTTCATCATTATTTTCATAGGAACTAGAAGAATACGCTTTTATAAAGGCATCTTTCTTAGCATGCATCCTAGCGGTTCTTTCTTTGCACTCATCAATGGAAATTCTCATGGATTTGGGAGACTCATTGATATCATGCTTAGGTGGAATAGATCTAATTTTCAAAGAATCAACATCAAGAGCAATTCTATCAACGTTCCTAGCCAAATCATCAATCTTTAGCAATTTTTCTTCAATCATAGCATTAAAATTCTTTTGCAAAGTAATAAATTCTTTAATATTAGAATCAAAATCAGAGGGCATCTTATTATAATTTCCATAAGAATTGTTGTAGGAATTACCATAATTATTAGAGGTATTACTAGGATAAGGCCTAGGATTGAAATTTCCTCTATACGCGTTGTTACCAAAATTGTTCCTACCAACAAAATTCACATCCATAGATTCATTATTATTCTCAATCAAAGTAGACAAGGGCATATCATTAGGATCAGAAGAAACACTCTTATTAGAAAATAATTCCATAAGTTTATCCATCTTTCCACTCAAAACATTAATTTCTTCTATCGCATGCACCTTTTTATTAGTAGATCTTTCAATATGCCATTGAGAATAATTAACCATAATATTATCTAGGAGTTTAGTAGCTTCTCCTAAAGTGATTTCCATAAAAGTGCCTCCCGCGGCCGAATCTAAAAGATTTCTAGAAGCAAAATTCAATCCGGCATAAATTTTTTGTATAATGATCCATAAATTTAAACCATGAGTAGGGCAATTACGTATCATTAATTTCATCCTCTCCCAAGCTTGTGCAACATTCATGATCAAGTTGCTTAAAATTCATAATATTGTTTCTAAGAGAGATAATCTTAGCGGGAGGAAATACTTAGAGATAAAATCACCTTTGCACTTATTCCATGAATCAATACTAGTTTTAGGCAAAGACAAAACCAAGCTTTAGCCCGATCTCTAAGCGAAAAAGGAAATAGCTTCAACTTAACAATATCATTGTCCACATCTTTCTTCTTTTGCATGTCACACAAATCAACGAAGCTATTTAGATGGGTAGCGACATCTTCACTAGGAAGGCCGGAGAACGGATCTTTCATAACAAGATTCAACAAAGCATCATTAATTTCACAAGATTCAGCATCGGTAAGAGGAGCAATCGGAGTGCTAATAAAATCATTATTGTTGGTATTGGTGAAGTCACACAATTTAGTATTATCTTGAGCCATCGTGACAAGCAAGCAAACTAACACACGAGCAAACAAAAAGCAAGCGGGCAAAAGAGGCAAATAGAAGGAGGATAGAGAAAGAGAGGGCAAATAAAACGGCGAGGGTGAAGTGGGGGAGAGGAAAACGAGAGGCAAATGGCAAATAATGTAATGTGGGAGATAAGGGTATGTGATGGGTACTTGGTATGTTGACTTTTCAGTAGACCTCCCCGGCAACGGCACCAGAAATCCTTCTTGCTACCTCTTTTAGCACTGCGTTGGTTTTCCCCGAAGAGGAAGGGATGATGCAGCAAAGTAGCGTAAGTATTTCCCTCAGTTTTTGAGAACCAAGGTATCAATCCAGTAGGAGGCTATGCGCAAGTCCCTCGCACCTGCACAAAACAAATAAATCCTCGCAACCAACGCAAATAGGGGTTGTCAATCCCTATAGGGCCACTTCTGAGAGTAAGATCTAATAGATATGATAAGATAATATTTTTGGTATTTTTATGATAAAGATGCAAAGTAAAATAAAGGCAATGTAAAATAGCAAAGTAAATAACTAATTAGTAGGAGATTGATATGATAAACATAGACCCGGGGGCCATAGGTTTCACTAGTGGCTTCTCTCGAGAGCATAAGTATTCTATGGTGGGTGAACAAATTACTGTTGAGCAATTGACAGAATTGAGCATAGTTATGAGAATATCTAGGTATGATCATGTATATAGGCATCATGTCTGAGACAAGTAGACCGACTCCTGCCTGCATCTACTACTATTACTCCAATCATCGACCGCTATCCAGCATGCATCTAGAGTATTAAGTTAAAAACAGAGTAACGCCTTAAGCAAGATGACATGATGTAGAGGGATAGACTCATGCAATATGAAGAAAACCCCATCTTGTTATCCTCGATGGCAACAATACAATACGTGCCTTGCTGCCCTTACTGTCACCGGGAAAGGACACCGCAAGATTGAACCCAAAGCTAAGCACTTCTCCCATTGCAAGAAAGATCAATCTAGTAGGCCAAACCAAACTGATAATTCGAAGAGACTTGCAAAGATAACCAATCATACATAAAAGAATTCAGAGAATATTCAAATATTATTCATAGATAGACTTGATCATAAACCCACAATTTATCGGTCTCAACAAACACATCGCAAAAAGAAGATTACATCGAATAGATCTCCACAAGAGAGGGGGAGAACATTGTATTGAGATCCAAAAAGAGAGAAGAATCCATCTAGCTACTAACTATGGACCATTAGGTCTGAGGTAAACTACTCACACTTCATCGGAGGGGCTATGGTGTTGATGAAGAAGCCCTCCGTGATCGATGCCCCCTCCGGCGGAGCTCCGGAACAGGCCCCAAGATGGGATCTCGTGGATACAGAAAGTTACGGCGGTGGAATTAGGGTTTTGGCTCATGTTCTGATCGTTTGGGGGTACGTGGATATATATACGAGGAAGAAGTACGTCGGTGGAGCAACAGGGGGCCCACGAGGGTGGAGGGTGCGCCTAGGGGGGGGTAGGCGCGCCCCCTACCTCGTGGCCTCGTGTTACGTGTCTTGATGTAGGGTCCAAGTCTCCTGAGTTGTATTCGATGAGAAAATCACGTTCCCGAAGGTTTCATTCCGTTTGGACTCTGTTTGATATTCCTTTTCTTCAAAACCCTAAAATAGGCAAAAAACAACAATTCTGGGCTGGGCCTCCGGTTAATAGGTTAGTCCCAAAAATAATATAAAAGTGGATAATAAAGCCCAATAATGTCTAAAACAGTAGATAATATAGCATGGAGCAATCAAAAATTATAGATACGTTGGAGACGTATCAGCCCTTCGTGATCGATTCCCTGTAACACCCCAAGACTGGAGCTTTAGATACCTTCCATGATTTCCGAGATACGTTGTGTGATTTTTTGGTTCGTTGCTTTCATTTTTGCATCATGTGCATTGCATCATGTCATCTTGCACCTCTTCTTAAAACTCAACCAATTAAATTGTATGGATCTTCGATTCATTTAAACCGAGGGATATTCACCATGGTGATTTCTCTTTAAAACATATTCTCCAAATATTTTAGGGAGCTATAAAAATTATATTCCAATAATTTGGAATCACCCATAGACACACTTGCAAAATATCCCAATGCCTTTGCTACCTTAATTCTTGGTCTCCAACCTTGCCATATATTGTTTCATCATATTCCAGAGCTCCACCAAAAATCTAAACATTTTTGGACCTTCCCAAACCTCACTTCCTATTCAAATCATTTGAATTTAAATCAAATGAGTTTGAATTTAATCTTTCAATCTTGGCCATTTCTATTTTCTTGGAACGAGCACATTTTTGTGAGTCCGGGAAATTTATCCGCGTGTCCAACTTCTTCCCCTAACCCCCTCTTTCCTTTTCTCCTCTTTATTTGTTTTCTGTTAAAAGAAATAAGAAGAGGAGAGAGAGAGAGAGCAGCCCAATAAGTCTGGCCCTTTTGCTCAACCAGGCCACCCACTGGCCTCTTGGGCCTAGGCCTGCCAGACTGGCCCATTTGCACCGAGGCCTCCCAGGCCACCTAATCCTAACCCTAGCCAGCCTCTCGATTCCCCACTCTCACTCGACTCCTCCTCTAGCGCCGCCAGAGGCACGCACGCAGGCGCAGTCCTCTGCCTCGACCCGACCTCTCACCCTCTCCCTCGCGAGCACCTCTCCTTCTCCTTCGCGTTCTCGAGCGCCCCTCCACCTCGTGACCTGCTGGCCCGACGAACCTCGCCGCTGGCGACCACCCAGGCTGGAGCTCCCGCCGCTGCGCCATGGATGGCCTCGACCTCCTCGTCCTGCACGCATCTCTTGGCGCCCGAGCACCTCGTCCCGCCATCTGGCCTCCGTGCCTGCAAGACCTCATCGCTGCCCCGCGCCGGCGTGCGCCATCGGAGCATCACCGAACCTCGACCTTGCCGGAGCAAAGCGCCTCCCCATGCCAGCGCTACCCCATGCGCCGCCATCGAACCTCGCCGTCCTTCTGCACATCATCGCCGGCCCCGCTTCACCTCGTTCCTGCCCTGCCGGTGAGCCCCTGCTCCTGCTCGACCCTACCGTCCGTCGCACCACCGGCAACTAGCTCCTCGGAGCAGAGCTCCTCCTTCGCCACCTCGTCGTCCTTTGTCGCCAGCGCGCCAAGCCCTGATGACCTACAGGTCCCATCTCGCCGAACCCCCCCATCAGCAGCACCGCCTCGCCCTGCTGCCATGTCCTGCCGCTACCGTTGCTTTCCCTGCTTCACATGCTAGCAAGCTCCAAGGCCGTCCCCGAAGAACTCACCTACGACAAGTTCGTGTACCCACACCGTGTGTTTTCTGCTGCCAAGTACCACGACTACAACCGGTGTGCATTTTTGTCAAGTTCGACTACGACAAACGACTACACGATGAGACGCCAAGTACCACTACACCCAGAGACCTCAGACCCGTCAAGTCCAACAACGAGTGTGCACAACTACCGTCACCCCCGGGAACATCAGATGCATCAAGTTCCTTTTCAAAAACGTGTACTGCTACCGTCGCAAGAATAGAGACCGACAAGTCCGAAGATGCAAGTACCACTCTGAACCATGTATGACTACCATTGTCGAAGACCCGTGTAACGCAAGCGTCAAGTTCAACTACCATCGCGTGAACCGCTACTTCCACGACGGCCGTGAATGACTACTTCCCTCGACGAACTCGATACGCTTCGAAAACGCACGCTTCAAAGGTATAACGCCGAGACGATCGTCCAAGAATGAATGCTTGTGTTGTATGAGATGCACCCTTTGTCTGCACCGTGTCCGAAGTGTCTCTCGCTTCCATGCCATCGACCCATGGGAACCCGGTATCCGGGATCACCCCACCATCTTTTGCATGCTCCCGCCACACTTCCTTTGCACCGGTATCTCCACGAGCTACCGGAACCGTTATGTTGCTGTGGCATCATTTTTGGATTCGTTGACGTGACCCCTTTTCCTTCCGCCATGGCGACAAATGCTCCATATCATGTTCATATCAACATTTTCATAAAATTGCTTAAAACTTGCAAATGTCATCCGCATCATGATAACAACTTCAAGAATGTTTAAGTTGTTGTTTGCATTAAATTGCTAAATGACATGTGGGGATTTACCAGAACGGTTATTTGTTGTTTCCGGCCTCACTTAAAATTGCCAAAAATGCATAGTTTACTTTTGCTTCACCTCGTGCCATGTTTAATAACATTTAATATTGTTGGCTACCTAACCGGGAGTGAACTAAACTTTTGAATGTGGTGTTTCATCAATATGCAACTCGTTGCATATTGTGCTCCACTTAACTTGTAGTATTGTTTGTGCACTTTGCCATGCCATGCCTCATTAAACCGGACATGCATCATACTTGTTTGTGCATCATGCCATGTTTATGCTTGTTGGTTTACCATGTTGTTTGTTTCTTTCCGGTGTTGCTTCTTCTTGTTAGTTCCGGTAACATTGCGTTTGTGAGGATCCGTTCGACTACGTCCGTTTGTCTTCTTCATGGACTCGTTCTTCTTCCTTGTGAGATTTCAGGCAAGATGACCATACCCTCGAAATCACTTCTATCTTTGCTTGCTAGTTGTTTGCTCCATCACTATGTCGCGTTACCTACCACTTGTTTATCATGCCTCCCATATTGCCATGTCAAGCCTCTAACCCACCTTCCTAGCAAACCGTTGTTTGGCTATGTTACCGCTTTTGCTCAGCCCCTCTTATAGCGTTGCTAGTTGCAAGTGAAGCTGAAGTTTGTTCCATGTTGGAACATGGATAAGTTGGGATATCACAACATCTCTTATTTAATTTAATGCATCTATATACTTGGTAAAGGATGGAAGGCTCGGCCTTTTGCCTGGTGTTTTGTTCCACTCTTGCCGCCCTAGTTTCTGTCATACCAGTTTTATGTTCCTTGATTTCGCGTTCATTACGCGATTGGCTGTTATGGGAACCCCTTGACAGTTCGCTTTGAATAAAACTCCTCTAGCAAGGCCCAACCTTGGTTTTACTTTTGCCACCTCAGACCTTTCCCTTGGGTTCCGCTGACTCAAGGGTCATCTTTATTTTAAACCCCCGGGCCAGTGCTCCTCTGAGTGTTGGTCCAAACTGAAGGAAATATGCCCTAGAGGCAATAATAAAGTTATATTTATTTCCTTATATCATGATAAATGTTTATTATTCATGCTAGAATTGTATTAACCGGAAACATAATACATGTGTGAATACATAGACAAACAGAGTGTCACTAGTATGCCTCTACTTGACTAGCTCGTTGATCAAATATGGTTATGTTTCCTAACCATAGACATGAGTTGTCATTTGATTAACGGGATCACATCATTAGGAGAATGATGTGATTGACTTGACCCATTCCGTTAGCTTAGCACACGATTGTTTAGTTTGTTGCTATTGTTTTCTTCATGACTTATACATGTTCCTATGACTATGAGATTATGCAATTCCCGTTTACCGGAGGAACACTTTGTGTGCCACCAAACATCACAATGTAACTGGGTGATTATAATGCTGCTCTATAGGTGTCTCCGAAGGTACTTGTTGGGTTGGCGTATTTCGAGATTAGGATTTTTCACTCCGATTGTCGGAGAAGTATCTCTAGGCCCACTCGGTAATGCACATCACTTAAGCCTTGCAAGCATTGCAACTAATGAGTTAGTTGCAGAATGATGTATTAAGGAACGAGTAAAGAGACTTGCCGGTAACTAGATTGAACTAGGTATTGAGATACCGACGATCGAATCTCGGGCAAGTAACATACCGATGACAAAGGGAACAACGTATATTGTTATGCGGTTTGACCGACAAAGATCTTCATAGAATATGTGGGAGCCAATATGAGCATCCATGTTCCACTATTGGTTATTGACCGGAGACATGTCTCGGTCATGTCTACATAGTTCTCGAACCCGTAGGGTCCGCATGCTTAAAGTTTCGATGACGATTGTATTATGAGTTTATGTGATTTGATGTACCGAAGGTAGTTCGGAGTCCCGGATGAGATCGGGGACATGACGAGGAGTCTCAAAATGGTCGAGACATAAAGATCGATATATTGGACGACTATATTCGGACATCGGAAAGGTTCCGAGTGATTCGGGTATTTTCGGGGGTACCAGGGAGTTACGGGAATACGAGGAAGAAGTAATGGGCCTCATGGGCCAAGTGGTGGAAGAGAGGAGGCAGGGCGCGCGACCCCCCTAGCCCAAACCAAATTGGACTAGGGGGCCGGCCCCCCTTTCCTCCTTTTCCTCCTTCTCCTTCCTTCGCCTTCTCCTCCTTCCTTTCCTCCTCCTAGTAGGAGTAGGAAAGGGGAGTCCTACTCCTACTAGGAGGAGGACTCCTCCTCCTGGCGCACCCATAGAGGGCTGGCCGGCCTCCCCCCTTGCTCCTTTATATACAGGGGCAGGGGGGCATCTCTAGACACACAAGTTGATCTTCGTGATCGTTCTTTAGCCGTGTGCGGTGCCCCCTTCCACCATATTCCACCTCGGTCATATCGTAGCGGTGCTTAGGCGAAGCCCTGCGTTGGTAGAACATCATCACCGTAATCACGCCGTCGTGCTGACGAAACTCTCCCTCAACACTCGGCTGGATCGGAGCTCGAGGGACGTCACCGAGTTGAACGTGTGCAGAACTCAGAGGTGCCGTATGTTCGGTAATTGGATCGGTCGGATCGGGAAGACGTACGACTACTTCCTCTACGTTGTGTCAACGCTTCCGTTGCCGGTCTACGAGGGTATGTAGACAACACTCTCCCCTCTCGTTGCTATGCATCACCATGATCTTGCATGTGCGTAGGAATTTTTTTGAAATTACTACGTTCCCCAACAGTGGTATCAGAGCCAGGTTTTATGCGTAGATGTCATATGCACGAGTAGAACACAAGTGAGTTTGGGCGATATAAGTCATACTGCTTACAACATGTCACACTTTGGTTCGGCGGTATTGTTGGATGAAGCGGCCCAGACCGACATTACGCGTACGCTTACGCGAGACTGGTTTTACCGCCGTGCTATGCACACAGGTGACTAGCGGGTGTCAGTTTCTCCAACTTTAGTTGAACCGAGTGTGGCTACGCCCGGTCCTTGAGAAAGTTAAAACAACACTAACTTGACAAACTATCGTTGTGGTTTTCGATGCGTAGGTAAGAACGGTTCTTGCTCAGCCCGTAGGAGCCACGTAAAACTTGCAACAACAAAGTAGAGGACGTCTAACTTGTTTTTGCAGGGCATGTTGTGATGTGATATGGTCAAGACGTGATGAGATATAAGTTGTTGTATAAGATGATCATGTTTTGTTGAAGTTATCGGCAACTGGCAGAAGCCTTATGGTTGTCTCTTTATTGCATAAGATGCAAGCGCCAAATAATTGCTTTACAATTATCGCTATGCGATAGCAATAGTTGCAAGAGCAATAGTTGGCGAGACGACACATTGATATAGATCAAGATGATGGAGATCATGGTTTCATGCCGGTGACGATGGAAATCATGACGATGTTTTGGAGATGGAGATCAAAGGCACAAGATGATGATGGCCATATCATGTCACATATTTTGATTGCATGTGATGTTTATCTTTTATGCATCTTATCTTGCTTTAATTGACGGTAGCATTATCAGATGATCTCTCACTAAATTTCAAGATAAAAGTGTTCTCCCTGAGTATGCACCGTTGCCAAAGTTCGTCGTGCCCAGACACCACGTGATGATCGGGTGTGATAAGCTCTACGTCCCTCTACAACGGGTGCAAGCCAGTTTTGCACATGCAGAATACTCAGGTTAAACTTGACGAGCCTAGCATATGCAGATATGGCCTTGGAACACTGAGACTAAAAGGTCGAGCGTGAATCATATAGTAGATATGATCAACATAGTGATGTTCACCATTGAAAACTACTCCATTTCACGTGATGATCGGTTATGGTTTAGTTGATTTGGATCACGTGATCACTTAGAATATTAGAGGGATGTCTTTCTAAGTGGGAGTTCTTAAGTAATATGATTAATTGAACTTAAATTTATCATGAACTTAGTCCTGGTGGTATTAGCATATCTATGTTGTAGATCAATAGCTCGTGTTTAGCTCCCCTGTTTTATTTTTGATATGTTCCTAGAGAAAACTAAGTTGAAAGATGTTAGTAGCAATGATGCGGATTGGATCCGTGATCTGAGGTTTATCCTCATTGCTGCACAGAAGAATTATGCCCTTAATGCACCGCTAGGTGAAAGACCTATTGCAGGAGCAGATGCAGATGTCATGAACGTTTGGCTAGCTCAATATGATGACTACTTGATAGTTTACTGCACCATGCTTAACAGCTTAGAATCGGGACTTCAAAGACATTTTGAACGTCATGGATCATATGGATGTTCCAGGAGTTGAAGTTAATATTTCAAGCAAATACCTGAGTTGAGAGATATGAAGTCTCCAACAAGTTCTATAGCTAAAAGATGGAGGAGAATAGCTCAAGCAGTGAGCATGTGTTCAGATTGTCTAGGTACTACAATCGCTTGAATCAAGTGGGAGTTAATCTTCCAGATAAAATAGTGATTGACAGAATTCTCTAGTCACCATCACCAAGTTAGTAGAACTTCGTGATGAACTATAGTATGCAAGGGATGATGAAAATGATTCCCGAGCTTTTCATGATGATGAAATCAATGAAGGTAGAAATCAAGAAAGAGTATCAAGTGTTGATGATTAACAAAACCACTAGTTTCAAGTAAAGGGACAAAGGGAAGAAAGGGGAACTTCAAAAAGAACGACAAACAAGTTGCTGCTCAAGTAAAAAAACCCAAGTTTGGACCTAAGCCTGAAACTGAGTGCTTCTACTGCAAAGGGACTGGTCATTGGAAGCGGAACTACCCCAAATAATTGGCGGATAAGAAGGATGGCAAAGTGAACATAGGTATATTTGATATACATGTTATTGATGTGTACTTTACTAGTGTTTATAGCAACCCCTCAGTATTTGATACTGGTTCAGTTGCTAAGAGTAGTAACTCGAAACGGGAGTTGCAGAATGAACAGAGACTAGTTAAGGGTGAAGTGACGATGTGTGATGGAAGTGGTTCCAAGATTGATATGATCATCATTGCACACTCCCTATACTTTTGGTATTAGTGTTAAACCGAAATAAATGTTATTTGGTGTTTGCGTTGAGCATGAATATGATTTGATCATGTTTGTTGCAAAACGGTTATTCATTTAAGTTAGAGAATAATTGTTGTTATGTTTACATGAATAAAACCTTCTATGGTCATACACCCAATGAAAATGGTTCGTTGGATCTCGATCGTAGTGATACACATATTCATAATATTGAAGCCAAAAGATGCAAAGTTAATAATGATAGTGCAACTTATTTGTGGCACTGCCGTTTAGGTCATATTGGTGTAAAGCGTATGAAGAAACTCCATGCTGATGGGATTTTGGAATCACTTGATTATGAATCATTTTGATGCTTGCGAACCATGCCTCATGGGCAAGATGACTAAGACTCCCTTCTCCGGAACAATGGAGCGAGCAACCGACATATTGGAAATAATACATACTGATGTATGCAGTCCAATGAGTGTTGAGGCTCGCGGCGGGTATCATTATTTTTAATCTTCACAGATGATTTGAGCAGATATGAGTATATCTACTTGATGAAAGACAAGTCTGAAATATTTGAAAAGTTCAAAGAATTTCAGAGCAAAGTGGAGAATCATCGTCAAAAATAAAAGTTTCTACAATATGATCGCAGAAGTAAAATATTTGAGTTACGAGTTTGGCCTTCAGTTAAAACAATGTGAAATAGTTTCACTACTCACGCCACCTGGAACACCACAGTGTAATGGTGCGATCTATGATGTCTCTTACCGATTACCACTATCGTTTTGGGGTTATGCATTAGAGACAGCTACATTCACGTTAAATAGGGCACCATCTAAATCTGTTGAGACAACACCGTATGAACTGTGGTTTGGCGAGAAACCTAAGCTGTCGTTTCTTAAAGTTTGGGACTATGATGCTTAAGTGAAAAAGTTTCAACATGATAAGCTCGAACCCAAATCGGAGAAGTAAATCTTCATAGGATACCCAAAAGAAAATGTTGGGTACACCTTCTATCACAGATCCAAAGGCAAGATATTCATTGGTGAGAATGGATCCTTTCTAGAGAAGGAGTTTCTCTCGAAAGAAGTGAGTGGGAGGAAAGTAGAACTTGATGAGGTAACTGTACCTGCTCCCTTATTGGAAAGTAGTTCATCACAGAAATCTGTTCCTGTGACTACTAGACCAATTAGTGAGGAAGCTAATGATGATGATCATGTAACTTCAGATCAAGTTACTACCGAACCTCGTAGGTAAACTAGAGTGAGATCCACACCAGAGTGGTACAGTAATCCAGTTCTGGAGGTCATGTTACTTGACCATGACGAACCTATGAACTATGAGGAAGCGATGATGGGCCCAGATTCCACGAAATGGCTTGAGGCCATGAAATCTGAGATGAGATCCATGTATGAGAGCAAAGTATGGACTTTGATTGACTTGCCCAATGATCGGCGAGCCATTGAGATTAAATGGATCTTCAAGAGGAAGACGGACGCTGATAGTAGTGTTACCATCTACAAAGCTAGAATTGTCGCAAAAAGGTTTTCGACAAGTTCAAGGTGTTGACTACAATGAGAGTTTCTGACTCGTATCTATGCTTAAGTCTGTCCGAATCATGTTAGCAATTGCCGCTTTTTATGATTATGAAATTTGGCAGATGGATGTCAAAACTGCATTCCTGAATGGATTTCTGGAAGAAGAGTTGTATATGATGCAACCGGAAGGTTTTGTCGATCCAAAGGGAGCTAACAAAGTGTGCAAGCTCCAGCAATCCATTTACGGACTGGTGCAAGCCTCTCGGAGTTGGAATAAATGCTTTGATAAGTTTATCAAAGCATATAGTTTTATACAGACTTGCGGTGAAGCCTGTATTTACAAGAAAGTGAGTGGGAGCACTACAACATTTCTGATAAGTATATGTGTATGACATATTGTTGATCGGAAATAATGTAGAATTATTCTGCAAAGCATAAAGGAGTGTTTGAAAGGAGTTTTTTCAAATAAAGATCTCGGTGAAGCTGCTTACATATTGAGCATCAAGATCTATAGAGATAGATCAAGACGCTTGATAAGTTTTCAATGAGTACATACCTTGACAAGTTTTTGAAGTAGTTCAAAATGGAACATTTAAAGAAAGAGTTCTTGCCTGTGTTACAAGGTGTGAAATTGAGTAAGACTCAAAGCCCGACCACGACAGAAGATAGAAAGAGAATGCAAGTCATTCCCTATGCCTTGGCCATAGGTTCTATAAAGTATGCCATGCTGTGTACCAAATCTATTGTATACCCTACACTGTTTTTGGCAAGGGAGTACAATAGTGATCTAGGAGTAGATCACTAGACAACAGTCAAAATTATCCTTAGTGGAATAAGGATATGTTTCTCGATTATGGAGGTGACAAAAAAGGTTCGTCGTAAAGGGTTACGTCGATGCAAATTTTGACACTGATCCAGATGACTCTAAATCTCAATCTGGATACATATTGAAAGTGGGAGAAATTAGCTAGAGTAGCTCCGTGCAGAGCATTGTTGACATAGAAATTTGCAAAATACTTACAGATCTAAATGTGGCAGACCCGTTGACTAAACTTCTCTCACAAGCAAAACATGATCACACCTTATTACTCTTTGGGTGTTAATCACATAGCGATGTGAACTAGATTATTGACTCTAGTAAACCTTTTGGGTGTTGGTCACATGTCGATGTGAACTATGGGTGTTAATCACATGGTGATGTGAACTATTGGTATTAAATCACATGGCGATGTGAACTAGATTATTGACTCTAGTGCAAGTGGGAGACTGAAGGAAATATGCCCTAGAGGCAATAATAAAGTTATTATTTATTTCCTTATATCATGATAAATGTTTATTATTCATGCTAGAATTGTATTAACCGGAAACATAATACATGTGTGAATACATAGACAAACAGAGTGTCCCTAGTATGCCTCTACTTGACTAGCTCGTTGATCAAAGATGGTTATGTTTCCTAACCATAGACATGAGTTGTCATTTGATTAACGGGCTCACATCATTAGAAGAATGATGTGATTGACTTGACCCATTCCGTTAGCTTAGCACTTGATCGTTTAGTTTGTTGCTATTGCTTTCTTCATGACTTATACATGTTCCTATGACTATGAGATTATGCAACTCCCGTTTACCGGAGGAACACTTTGTGTGCCACCAAACGTCACAACGTAACTGAGTGATTATGAAGGTGCTCTACACGTGTCTCCGAAGGTACTTGTTGGGTTGGCGTATTTCGAGATTATGATTTGTCACTCCCATTGTCGGGGAGGTATCTCTGGGCCCACTCGGTAATGCACATCACTTAAGCCTTGCAAGCATTGCAACTAATGAGTTAGTTGCAGAATGATGTATTATAGAACGAGTAAAGAGACTTCCCGGTAACGAGATTGAACTAGGTATTGAGATACCGACAATCGAATCTCGGGCAAGTAACATACCGATGACAAAGGGAACAACGTATATTGTTATGCGGTCTGACCGATAAAGATCCTCATAGAATATGTGGGAGCCAATATGAGCATCCAGGTTCCGCTATTGGTTATTGACCGGAGACATGTCTCGGTCATGTCTACATAGTTCTCGAACCCGTAGGGTCTGCACGCTTAAAGTTTCGGTGACGATTGTAGTATGAATGTATGTGATTTTATGTACCGAAGGTTGTTCGGAGTCCCGGATGAGATCGGGGACATGACGAGGAGTCACAAAATTGTCGAGACATAAAGATTGATATATTGGACGACTATATTCGGACATCGGAAAGGTTCCGAGTGATTCGGGTATTTTCGAGGGTACCGGGGAGTTACGGGAATACGAGGAAGAAGTAATGGGCCTCATGGGCCAAGTGGTGGAAGAGAGGAGGCAGGGCGCGTGTCCCCCCTAGCCCAAACCGAATTGGACTAGGGGGCCGGACCCCCTTTCCTCCTTCTCCTTCCTTCTCCTTCTCCTCCTTCCTTTCCTCCTCCTAGTAGGAGTAGGAAAGGGGAGTCCTACTCCTACTAGGAGGAGGACTCCTCCTCCTGGCGCACCCATAGAGGGCCGACCGGCCTCCCCCTTGCTCCTTTATATACATGGGCATGGGGCACCTCTAGACACACAAGTTGATCTTCGTGATCGTTCCTTAGCCGTGTGCGGTGCCCCCTTCCACCATATTCAACCTCGGTCATATCGTCGGGGTGCTTAGGCGAAGCCCTGCGTCGGTAGAACATCATCACCGTCATCACGCCGTCATGCTGGCGAAACTCTCCCTCAACACTCGGCTGGATCGGAGCTTGAGGGACGTCACCGAGTTGAACGTGTGCAGAACTCGGAGGTGCCGTACGTTCGTACTTGGATCGGTCGGATCGGGAAGACGTACGACTACTTCCTCTACGTTGTGTCAACGCTTCCGTTGCCGGTCTACGAGGGTACGTAGACAACACTCTCCCCTCTTGTTGCTATGCATCACCATGATCTTGCGTGTGCGTAGGAATTTTTTTGAAATTACTACGTTCCCCAACACAAACTAGAGCCCCTTGCAACGCCACCTCGGGGAAACTTGAGGGCTGGTTTTAGTTGTACGGAGTGCTCATCCGGTGTGCCCTGAGAACGAGATATGTGCAGCTCCCATCGGGATTTGTCGGCACATTCGGGCGGCTTTGCTGGTCTTGTTTTACCATTGTCGAAATGTCTTCTATCCGGATTCCAAGACTGACCGGGTCTTCTTCGGAGAAGGAATATCCTTCGTTGACCGTGAGAGCTTGTGATGGGCTAAGTTGGGACACCCCTGCAGGGTATAAACTTTCGAGAGCCCTGCCCGCGGTTATGTGGCAGATGGGAATTTGTTAATATCCGGTTGTAGAGAACTTGACACTTGACTTAATTAAAATACATCAACCACGTGTGTAGCCATGATGGTCTGTTTTCGGCGGAGTCCGGGAAGTGAACACGGTTTTGGGTTTTGTATGAACGTAAGTAGTTTCAGGATCACTTCTAGCTTTACGACCGTTGCGTTGCTTCTCTTCTCGCTCTTATTTGCGTATGTTAGCCACCATATTTGCTTAGTGCTTGCTGCAGCTCCACCTCATTACCCTATCCTTCCCATAAGCTTAAATAGTCTTGATCTCGCGGGTGTGAGATTGCTGAGTCCTCGTGACTCACAGATACTTCCAAACAGTTGTAGGTGCCGATGATACCAGTGCAGGTGACGCAACCGAGCTCAAGTGGGAGCTCGATGAAGATCTTGATCGTTATTTTGTGTCTTTTCCGGTTGATCAGTAGTGGAGCCCAGTTGGAACGATCGGGGATCTAGCATTTGGGGTTGTCTTCTTTTATTTTTTGGTTCTGTAGTCGGACCTTGATTGTATTCTGGATGATGTATGTTTAACTTATTATTTGTGTGAAGTGGCGATTGTAAGCCAACTCTTTATCCCTCACTACTAGGAAAATGCTTATACATAGAAGTTTACCAATAGCGTTTGTTTGTGTCCCCATACTACTGGTAATTACCAATAGCGCTGGGTACAAAACGCGCTACTGGTATGGCTTAGCAGCAACATTGCTTTCTTTTGGGCACACTACTACTAAGTGGTTCTCACCATGCCCAGGTGACAGACTATAGTAGTAGCATGGTGTATAAAAGCTGCGCTACTAATATGAATAGGCGGGGTGAGTTGATGTGCCTCACTTAGCAGCAGCGCCGCACCCGTGCCTCCGTGCTACAACTAATCGACATGCCCTGCCACTTAGTTGCACCACACCGCGACTAAGCGGTGAGTTCTCTCCCCTCTCCCTCCCACGGCCCACCCAATCTTCTCCTCGCCACTGCTCCTCCCAATCCCGCCGCCGATGCATCCTTTATCCCCCAAACGACAGCGACAGGGACGCCGACGCCCTCACCCGCCTTCCACCTCCCTCAACTCGTCTTCTTGATGGTCGCCTTGGAGGAGCCTGCTTTAGCGCACCACCATGGTCGGGGAAGAGAAGCAGCCGCCGTCGTCTCGATCTCGGGATCTCTCATCGCCGGCATGCATAGGGGAGGAGCGCACTACAAAAATAATACACTTCCGTGATGATACGTGTTTGTCACAGTAGGTCGCGTTTTTTGTCATGCATGTACATCCATGACGATTTTATGACAGAATCAAGATAGTCATACTTGTGCTGTCGTAGAAGTGTTCCATGACATCACCAAAATTATCATCACAGAAGTGTCCACTTCCATGACGATAAATCACGCGTCACAGAAGTGCTTTTTTCAAGGGTGACCGACATGTGGCATCCACCGTAACGGAACACCGTTAAGCTGTCAGGTCGGATTTTGGATCTGATAACCCATTAACAGCCCTGACCAATGGGAAATTTCCACATGTAAAATTCTGATTGGCCGAAGGAAACACGTGTTGCCTCACCGTTGGGACAGATGTCATCCACTCATTGGACAGGAGGCACCTATGATAGGTCGACACGTGGCACGGCCCAACAGTGGCCCATTCCTGTGAAAAAGGCCGGCCCAGTAAAAATTAGGAGGCCGACCCATATAAGGCCTACTTGTGTCAGGTCCATTTAAGCCCACGGCCCATACGAGATGTGCCAATTCGGCCCGTCAATGGCCTGTTAAAGATTTGACACCATTGCAGCCCATCATCAGTTCGAGCCCGTTAACAGCCCGCTATATATTTGGGCTCAATATCGGCCCGATGAGATTTTGGCCTGTTAACGGCCCATTTAATGGATGGGCCAATTTTTAGGTTGTACATCTTTTGGCCTTTTAGCGACCCATTTAAATGTTGGGCTAATTTCCGGCCCGGTGTGTCTTTCATCCTGTTGACGGTCCATAAATCTGATGGGCCATTTGTAGTCGAACCTTAGTTTCGGCCTTTTAGTGGCCCATTTAAGTGTTGGGCCAATTTCTGGCCCGATGTCACTTTCAGCCTGTTGACGGCCCATAAATCAGTTGGGCCATCGTAGTCGGACCAGAGTTTTGGCCTTTTAGCGACCCATTTAAGTGTTGGGCCAATTCCCGGCCCTGTGTGCCTTTCGGCCTATTAACGGACCATAAATGAGTTGGGCCATTTGTAGTCGGACCTTAGTTTTGGCCTTTTAACGGCCCATGCCCTTCATGGTCCAATACCAGCCCGGTTTCTCTTTCGGCCTGCTAAAGGCCCACAAGACAGTTGGGCCGTTTACAATACGACCTGACTTTCGGCTATCTCTTTCGGCCTGCTAAAGGCCTATAGTATAGTTGGGCCATATGTAGCCCAAACTTAGTAACGGCCTGTTAACGACCCGGGAGGTAAGAGGGCCGACCATTAACTTTCGGCCTAGTAACGGTCCATTAACTTAATGGGTCCACTAAAGTTCCTTCATGTCTTTAGGCCAAATTAGATAATTTGAGCCCATTACGACGAGCAATTATGCACAGGACCAAAACCGATCAAGCAAAGGTACGGCATACAGGGAATAACGTTGCACATCCAGTATATATTACAGGAAATTACATCCACTGGGCAATCAAAGATTGATGCCAGTGCAAATAAATGAGCAGAACCTAACCATCTACAACGTCACAATCTGCAACCTCAGCACAGATGGCGCCCATAAGCATGTGGGCAAGTTCTTGCTGCTTTGCTACACTATCTCTGAAAACATTGATCAGTTGTTGTGTCACACGACTCTGCACCTCTGATTCATCCACCATTTCCATTATTGCTTCAGCCATTAATTGGTTCACAAACATACATTTATTCCGTTGCATTAGAGACAGAGGATACTGAACAGATTCAGATGGCGATTTTGGCAGGCTTGTATTATTGATAGTGGAGAGTGTCTCGACCACTGCATCATAACATAAATTAGGACGGGAACCAAACAGATTAATCATGAGTTATTGCCATATTACCTGGCCTAGATTTATTGGAAAGAAACAATGGGGTTGCCTTGCTGTTTTCAGAGTTTGTCTTCTTATCTTCAGCAGCCTACACAAACTTAACATACTAGCATTGCTATCACTGGCTAAGTCAGATAATAGGAAAGCAACACTGACACAACGAACGTTTGGGCAACTAGCCTACACCAAATTAACACAATATGGCATAGCTATCATCAGCCAGGTAAGGTAATACGAAAGCAACATTGACACAATGAATGGATGGGCAACCAGAGAAGCACTACAATTCAGTAATGTGCGTGATATGAGATAGTACATTCATGCAGCTCAGTATGCAAAACTACCAGGCAGTTTTCCTTACAAAAATCAACATTTGTGCGTTTAACATTTTGCTACAACTAATTTTAGATCAGATAAAGGTTAGATTCACGCCGATTAACAAAATACATGCTGATGTAAAAATATAGTGATATACAAAAGGTACTTACATCATCATTGGAGCACAGAGAATTCCCGCAAGATATTTTCCTCGAATACGATCCCAATGGAGGAAGTCTTGTATCGTTTAACCTTATTTTCTAAAAGAGAGATGGGTAAGAAACATGTAGAAAATATGATCAGAATGCTATAAAATTTCATGATGCGAGGATACGCACACGCTTCTTAGAATGGAGTTGACATTCTTTTGCTGGACTGGAGCAGACTAGTTCTTTGGCCATTGGAATCTTCTTATTATCAGTGGGAGTTGGGTTTCTCTATGCTGGAGCAGTATCTATGAAAAATGGAGTTCGTTTATTATCTCCTGGCATTTGGATCTTTTGCAAAGACCTGGTTTGTAACCTTTAAGATTCTAACATAGCCGTCTTCCCCTTGCATGCCTTATATAGAAGAATGGTGATTCAGTTATAAAACATGCTACAACAGAGATGGAATAGGTACTGAAGAATAGAAAGGCATGACATATTGACATGTATTCCCTCCATACGGAAATAAATGGATGGGTCTAGGCGTATTTCAGTTCTAGATACATCCAGTTTTATCCATTTCCGCGACATTTAATCCAGACGGAGGGAGTATGATGTAAGAGGTAGGGATACGACAGGACAACACAGTAAAAAAACACTGAAAAACCCACTGCAGAACCAAAGTATTCAAACCCATTGATATGAGATAGTACACTCATGCAGCTCAGGATGCAAAACTACCAGACAGTTTTCCTTGCAAAAATCAACATTATGGCCTTTAATCATACATTTTGCTACAACTAAATTTAGATGAGATAAAGGTTGGATTCACGCCGATTAACAAAATACATGCTGATGTAAAAATATAGTGATATACAACAGGTACTTACATCTACATTGGAGCATAGAGAATTCCTGCAAGAATCTTTCCTCATAAACGATACCATTGCAAGCAATTCTTCTATCTGTTAAGCTTATTTTCTAAAAGAGAGATGGGTAAGAGACATGTAGAAAATATGATCAGCATGCTATAAAATTTCATGATGCAGGGATACACACACGCTTCTTAGAATTGAGTTGACATATTTTTGCTGGATTGGAGCAGACTAGTTCTTTGGCCACTGGAATCTGCTTATTATCAGTAGGAGTTGGGTTTCTCTGTGCTGGAGCAGTATCTATAAAAACTGGAGTTGGTTTATTATCTCCTGGCGTTTGAATCTTTTGCAAAGGCCTTGTTTGTAACCCTTCAGATTCTAACATAGTCGTCTTCCCCTTTCATGCCTTATATAGAAGAATGGTGCTTTAATTATAAAACATGCGATAGCAGAGAGATGGAATAAGTACTGAAGAATAGAAAGGCATGACATATTGACATGTATTCCCTCCATCCGGAAATAAATGGATGGGTCTAGGCGTATTTCAGTTCTAGATACATCCTTTTTTATCCATTTCAGCAACATGTAATCCGGACGGAGGGAGTATGGTGTGAGAGCTAGGGATACAACAGGACAACACAGCAAAAAAACACTAGTTGAATGTAAAACTATATGCTAGCAGAATACGTACAGAAATAACTAAGGCAACATACACGTGTATGATTGGGAAAATAAGATGGCATCGCAATAGAGAACTAGAACAACATTTCAATGTGAAAAAACATGGTATGGTAGACAGATGAAGTACATACTGATGAATAACAATGCATAAGATATTCAGAAGCAAGATGTCCAAATTAAGCAGATGGCATTGCGATAGAGTAGAATGACAGTACTTGAATTTGAAAACATGTTATCATGAATGGAATAGGTACTGAAAAACAGGAAGGCATGATGTCGGAGTAATGGGCCACGGGTAGGCCAACCCGAGCCCCAGAACCTTTCAAGACATCGGGGCAGGCTGCGCCCCTCAAGACCCTAGGGCGAAGAGCCGCCTTCTAAGGAGTCGACGGCAAGACGGCCGACTTCCCACTCATGGCCGAGTCCCAGGGACGACTTCAGGGTAAGCCGACTTCTGACTGGCGACTTCCAGAGAAGCCGGCTTTGGGGAGTCGGCCTGCGACTCCAACAAACCCCATGTCCTCATCGGGAGGGACAGGACCGGGGAGCGGCTACAGTAAAACCCGCTCCCGCCCCTTACCAAGGGCAGGCATGGGCACAGTACGCCGTACCCAGGGAGATCTCCGTGCGGCGTGACACTGTTGCCGTGCCGGCCCTAACATCAGCACCGCAGGACTGAATCCAGCGCCCACGACGGCTTGTCTGTACGGCCCGGAGGCAGCAGGTCCCACCAGTCAGTGAGACCCTAGGAGACGGCAAGTGCACCGCCAGTCGGCCCCTGGAGTCGGCCAAGCACTCCCCCGGGGGCCAACGCGCCATTAATCAGATGTGATGGAGAGTGGCAATAGTGATTGCCCGCCAGGCGGCGTGGCTTTTGCCACGACTCCATGATCAAGCCCGCGTCATCAGAAGCACGGCTACAGTAATCAGCAGCCGGCAAGACCCGCCCGCGGCGGACGCGGCCTGTCGGCTCCATACTAGACCAGTCGGCGGGGCCCAGCAGTCGACGGGCCCCAACAATCGACGGAGAAGATGGAGGCCAGAGGCACTGACGGCTGGGCCCGCGTCTAGTCGGATTACCATTGTACCCCTGGGGGGTAGGCCTATATAAACCCCCCAGGGCACCCATGCAAAGGGTTGGAATCCATTAGCTCTAGACCAGATCATATAGGAGGGAGAGAGCTAGCCCTGCCCTCTCCTACCTCCAGGAAACAGCTCAAGGAGCAATCGTGTAAGCACTTTGCCATAGTGATCATGCGGAGACCCCGCAGAGCAGCAATAGGGGTATTATCTCCCCGGAGAGCCCTAAAGCTGGGTAAGATTCGCCGGCGTGCATGTCTTCACCTCATCCCGTTTCCAGGCACCGGCGACGTTCTACTCGCCCCCACCATGATAAGCCATCCTTTGGCATATGTCGCACCCAACCCCCGACATTTGGCGCCCACCGTGGGTCCTGGTGCACCGCCGTCCGGAGACCTGTTCTAGACGGGAACCCTTTTCCTCCCTGGCGAGCGCAGCCAGCCAGGCACGCCAGACGGAGTTTGCACCGACGCGCTGCGCGGCGTTGAGATCGCCTGTGCAGCCAGTTGCCTCGCCGAACTTGTCGGAGAGGTTCGCCTCTCCGACGAACCTGCATCCAACGCAGACACGGGCGGCTCCGAGAGCCTCCTCGCGGGCCTCCTTGATCAACTCCACGTTTCCGGCGAGCCTGCCGTAGACTTGGAGTCTGTAGGCTCCACCGACCCGATGCAGGTCGACTCCGACACCGCGTCGCTCGACGCGTTCCCCACTAATGTGGTGGTCTACGACGAACCTCTCCCTCGCGCGAAGAGCGACGGAAGCACCATCACCGAGGTGCTCGTCATCAGTCATGACGAGCTCCCCGGCGGAGGAGCGCACGACTCACTCGGCGCGGCGCTACAAGACCTAACTACGCCCATTCCGGAAGACGCTGACGCAGAGACGTTGGAGGCGCGCCGCCTTCAGCTTGTCGAAGGCGTGAAGAAGTTGGCCAGCATGAGACGCTTGTCAGAAGCCTACCAGCGGGAGATGGATCCCGCCGTTGGCGGCTCGCCGGCCACGGCAGGGCCCAGCCGCCTTGGCGCGGTCTAGCAGTGCGGCGTAGCCATCGCCAACCTGTGTACGCTACACCAGCGGAGAACATCCGAGCCGCCCAGGCAGCGGCGGATGAGCTGGACAATTTCGAGGGCGAAGAACGCCGCCTGATGATGGAGCGAGTCTAGCGGCTCCTCGACACGGCTGCCGCGCAGAACGAGGCCGGCTGCCGCACGGAGGCGCCACAACGGCAAAACGACGACCTTTGCCGAGATCAAGGCGCAACGTCTCGGATGCCGACTGGCGGCGCCCGAGGAAGAAGAGACAAGGATCTGGCTGTCAGCCATAGTCGGACTCACATTACCATAGAGCGCGACCGAGACGGCCGCCCGAGAGCAGTGGAACGACGGGACGACTGTCCGCCTCCTCCTCCTCGCAAGGAGAGGCGAGTCTCCCCGCCGCCTGTTGACCATCCGACTCTCGGCGATCGCCTTGGCCGCCGAGAGGGAGTCGGAGAAAATGACGCCCGCCACCGGATCGACCGACTTCACCGATCCCTAGCACTGGAAGAAGAAGACGAGTTGGGTCCGCCTTGTTTCGGACCCCGCATTCGAGATGAGCCCTTTCCTAGAGGGTTCACGCTCCCAAGAGACACGCCCAAGTATACCGGCTCCGTGAAGCCGGAAGACTGGCTGGTCGACTACTCCACGGCTGTCAACATAGCAAACGGCAACAAGCGTGTCGCCGTAAAATACGTTCCGCTCATGCTCCAGGGCACGGCACAGACATGGCTGAACAGCCTGAAGCCCCGCAGCATCAACAGCTGGGTCAACTTCACTGAAGCGTTCGTCTGCAACTTCACCAACACATACAAGCGTCCTCCCAAGCCTCGCCAGCTCTCCTTGTGCGTGCAAGGTCCCGACGAGTCGACTCGCGACTACCTCACGCGTTGGGCCGAGCTTCGGAACTCCTGCGAGGGCGTGCACGAGGTGCAGTCCATCGAGTACTTCACGGCCGGGTGCAGAGAAGGCACCCTCCTCAAGCACAAGCTCCTCTGCGACGAGCCAGAAACCCTCGACGAGCTGCTGATTATAGCGGACAAGTACGCCACGGCCGACTCCTCCATGAAGGCGGAGATTCAAGTCAACACAACTGGCAAAGTGGCCCCTCAAGCTCCAAGAACTCCGGTGGGGTACACCAATCGGCGACAACAGCAGGGCGACCACAAGCGCAAGGCCCCGCTGCCGGCTTCCAGCAGCCGGCAGGTCGCAACTGTTGAAGCCCAGCAGCCGGACGGACAGCCTCCGCCCAAGCGACAGAAAGGCGACAAGCCCAACTGGTTGCCGGCCTTCTCCTACGAGCAGACTCTGGATGGACCTTGCAAGTTCCATAGCGGCGCAAAGCCGTCAAATCACACCACCCGGAAGTGCCACTGGCTCACCAGGATCGCCAAGGGAGACAGCCTCCTGCCTCCCCCGCCTGCTGGGCAGCCGCCTCCGCCTCCGCCCCAGCAGCCGGCTATCAGGCCAGTCGGCGCAGTACAAGACGAATACCCTGAAGAACACGGAGCCTACGTGGTGTTTACCAGTATGGCCGATGATCGACGCAGCAGGCGGCTGCAGTGACAAGAGGTGAATGCAGTAGCATCAGAGACGCCAGAGTTCATGCACTGGTCCAAGAAGCCCATCAGCTGGAGCAGGGCTGACCACCCAGAGGTGATGCCGAGTCTGGGCTCCTATGCCTTGGTCTTGGACGCCACCTTTGCTACGGATAGACGAGCCGCGCGTTTCTCGTGAGTTCTGATAGACGGAGGCAACAACATCAATATCCTGTACAAGGACACCATGGAGAAGTTAGGAATCAAGCAAAGACAGCTTCAGAACAGCCGGACTGTGTTCCACGGCATTGTTCCTAGGCTTTCCTGCTCACCAATCAGCAAGATTTTGATGGATGTCCTCTTCGGAGACAAAGATCACTTCCGCCAAGAGTCGGTTTGGTTTGAAGTGGTGGACCTTGAGGGCCCATACCATGCGCTACTCGGCCGACCCGCCTTGGCCAAGTTCATGGCGGTCCCCCACTATGCCTACCTCAAAATGAAGATGCCCAGTTCCAGGGGAATTCTGACTGTAGCCGGCGACTACCGCAAGTCATCTGCCTGTGCGGCTGAGAGCAGTCGGCTAGCCGAGTCCCTGGTGATCGCGGCCGAGAAGCGGCTCCTTGAGCGAGTTGTGGCGATGGCCGGCAAGCAGCCAGAGGTATCGCCCAACCCAAAGGAGTCGGAGGCTGAGGGTTAGTTCAAGCCGGCCAAAGAGACAAAGAAGATACCCTTGGATCCAGAGCACCCAGAGAGGTACGCTGTCGTAGGCGCGAACCTCCACAGCAAATAGGAAGGCGAGCTCGTCGATTTCCTCCGTGAGAATCGGGACATCTTCGCATGGTCCCCCAAAGACATGCCAGGTGTACCGACAGAATTCGCCGAGCACAAGTTACATGTCCGATCTGATGCAAAGCCGGTCAGGTAGCCCCTGCGCCGCCTATCAAAAGAGAAGAGAAGAGTTGTCGGAGAAGAGATAGCCCGACTCCTAGCAGCCGGCTTCATTATGGAAGTATTCTTTCCAGAATGGCTAGCAAATCGGGTCCTGGTACTGAAGAAGAACAAGAAGTGGCGAATGTGTATTGACTACACGAGCCTACAAGGCCCGCCCCAAGGACCCGTTTGCTCTACCAAGAATTGATCAGGTGATAGACTCCACAGCCAGATGCGAGCTGTTGAGTTTTTTGGATGCATACTCAGGATATCACCAGATCAAGCCGAACCCGGCTGACAGACTGAAGACCGCCTTCATCATGCCATTTGGGGCCTTCTGCTACCTCACCATGACGTTCGGCTTAAGGAATGCCGGCGCCACCTTTCAGCGTTGCATGCAGAAGTGCCTCCTCAAGCAGCTCGGCAGGAACGCCCACGTCTACATGGACGACGTGGTGGTGAAGACGGAAAAGCGTGGAACACTGCTGGAAGACCTCAAGGAGACCTTTGAGAACCTGCGCTGATTCCAGATCAAGCTCAATCCCGAGAAGTGTGTTTTCGGGGTACCAGCCGGCCAGCTCCTTGGCTTCCTGGTCTCTGAACGCGGCATAGAGTGCAACCCTGTAAAGATCAAGGCCATTGAGAGAATGGAGGTACCCAGCCGACTGCTGGATGTGCAAAAGTTCACCGGCTGCTTGGCATCCATCAGTCGATTCATCAGTCGGCTGGGCGAGAAAGCTCTCCCCTTATACCAACTCATGAAGAAGACCACTTTTTTCGAGTGGAACCATAAGGCGGATGAAGCTTTTCTCCAGTTGAAGAAGATGCTGACTACTCCACCCGTCCTGGCGGCTCCGACTCCCAAGGAACCTATGCTCCTGTACATCGCCGCCACCAGCCGGGTAGTCAGCATGGTCATTGTAGTGGAACGCAAGGAGGAAGGCAAGGCACTACCTGTCCAGAGACCGGTATATTACCTGAGCGAAGTACTGTCGACCTCCAAGCAGAACTACCCCCACTACCAGAAGATGTGCTATGGCATACACTTTACGGCCAAGAAATTGAAGCCTTACTTTCAAGGGCATTCGATCACTGTGGTCTGCACGGCCCCACTTGCCGAGATCATCAGAAGCCGAGATGCTTCTGGCCGAGTGGCCAAGTGGGCCATAGAGCTGGCTCCCTACACCATCCACTACCAGCCCCGCACCGCCATCAAGTCACAAGCACTGGCCGACTTCCTCATCGACTGGACCGAGACCCAGTACCTACCTCCAGCGCCTGACTCCACCCATTGGCGGATGCATTTCGACGGCTCCAAGATGCGCACCGGCTTGGGAGCCGGCGTCGTCCTCACCTCTCCTAAAGGCGATAAGCTCAAATACGCACTGCAAATCCATTTTGCCGCCTCCAACAACGTCGCCGAGTACGAGGCGCTCATTCACGGGCTCCGGCTTGCCAAAGAACTTGGCATCCGCCGGATCTTGTGTTATGGCGACTTAGACTTAGTGGTCCAGCAGTCATCTGGCGACTAGGACGCGAAAGTTGCAAAGATGGCGAGTTACCGTTTCCTCGTGCAGCAACTCAGCGGGTATTTCGAAGGGTGCAAGTTCCTCCATGTGCCAAGAAACGACAACGACCAAGCAGACGCCTTGGCATGAATCGGATTTACCCGCCAAGCAATACCATCCGGCGTTGCCCTTCAACGCCTCCTCAAGCCGTCCGTCAAGCCTTCACCAGAATCAGACTCCATCTTTGTGCCGGCTCCTCCCAAAGACGTCGGATCCGACTCCAGAGCCCCGACAGACGGTACGGGGATTTTGGCAGATGGCTCCAAAGCCGCCACAGTCGAACCCGGCCCGGGGACTGCGGCGGCGGACTCGAAGACTCCAGAACTCGACCCAAGGGCCGCTCCAGTCGGCCTGGGGACTTCATTAACCCAGCAAGCGGTTGCTGACTCCAACCCGCCACCTCCCAGCCCAACTGTCCTCGTCCAAGTCGCAGTTCTGGCAGTCGTAGAAATAGCAGCACCCTCATGGGCCCAACCCATCCTCAAATTCCTGGTGAGAAAAGAGCTGCCGACTGATGAGACCACAGCTCGGCAAGTACAACACCGGGCGGCAGCCTACACCATAGTCAACAGAGAGCTGGTCAGGCGCAGCGTCACTGGTGTCTACCAGCACTGCGTAGAGCCAGAGCAAGGCGAAGCAATTCTCAAAGACATCCATCAAGGCGAGTGCGGCCACCATGCGGCTTCAAGAGCACTCGTCGCAAAAGCCTTTCGACACGGTTTCTTCTGGCCGACTGCCTTAGAAGAGGCCAAGGAATTGGTCCAAAAATGCAAAGGGTGCCAGAAGTTCAGCTCCAAGCCGCACCAGCCGGCTTCTGCACTCAAGACCATCCCCATTGCCTGGCCTTTCGCAGTTTGGGGTCTAGACATCGTGGGACCATTCAAGACATCACGAGGTGGCTTAACTCACTTACTCATCGCAGTGGACAAGTTCACCAAGTGGATAGAAGCAAAGCCAATCAAGAAGCTGAACGGTCCGACTACCGTAACTTTCATCTCCGATATCACAATTCGGTACGGCATACCACACAGCATCACCACCGACAACGGCACAAATTTTGCCAAAGGCGCCTTGGCCCGTTTCTGCGCAACACAGGGCATCCGACTGGACCTAGCGTCCGTTTCCCACCCACAGTCAAACGGCCAGGTGGAGCGAGCAAATGGCCTCATCCTGTCCGGCATCAAACCCCGGCTGATCGAGCCTCTGGAGCACTCGACTAGCTGCTGGATCGACGAGCTACCAGCCGTCCTCTGGAGTCTGCGCATGACTCCAAACAAGTCAACCGGCTTCACGCCTTTCTTCCTCGTCTACGGTGCCGAAGCCGTCATCCCAACGGACATAGAGTTTGACTCCCCACGAGTCACCATGTACACCAAGGAGGAAGCAGAAGAAGCACGACAAGATGGCGTGGATCTGCTGGAAGAGGGCCGGCTGTTGGCACTCAGCCGGTCCAGCATCTACCAGCAGAGCCTGCGCCGATACCACAACAGGAAGGTCAAGCCAAGATCTTTCCAAGAAGGAAACCTTGTGCTCCGACTGATCCAGCGAACAGCCGGCCAACAGAAGCTGTCGGCGCCTTGGGAAGGCCCTTTCATCATTAGCAAAGTACTGGGCAACGACTCCTACTACCCGATTGACGCTCAGAAGCCCCGAGCACGCAAGAGGGACGACTCCGACAAGGAGACAGAGCGGCCATGGAATGCAAATCTCCTCCGAAGATTTTACAGTTGATGCAGTATGTACCATGCTACCTTTTGTATTAAAGTACCAAGACTTCGGGCCCCCCGAGACAAGCTCGGGGACTGCCCTCTTTTGTCTGTATGATAAAAATTATGCCTACAAGTATGTTACTCTTTGTTATGCTGATTCGCACTAGGCTCGACAAGTCGGCCCGGGGACTTGCCGCCTTGCACTTTGAAATGCTTCCTGCAGCTGGACAAGTAGTGTGTAACACCTGAACCGTCTCCTGTCAGAAGCCGCAGCTCGCAGAGCGACTGTACGGTGGGCAGAAGTAAGGTAGAATGGGCGTTCGCATGAAAAATGGCTAAGGACTCAAAGCATAAAACATAGCTCAAGACAGCTTCCAGCCTTTTTTCGCAAACCGACTCTCGAATAGTCGGATTGCCGCCTTCTATTCAACTTGCTCAAAAACTTTTAAAAACGACTAAGTACTTGCCTTCCCAAAGTAGCCAAGCATTTGATCCAGCGGCAGTCCGCAGAGCGGCTGTCCGATTAGCAAGGCAGGCAACTAAGAGAAAGCGGCAAAGGAAAAAAGACAAAAGAGCAATGAGCAAGAAAAGATAGAACTCGGATAAATATATTTACATAACGTAGGCCCTTGACCGAATCTTCGAGCTGAAGTTCAAAATACACCCCGCGGGTGGAATTGTGCGAATTAACAAGTTCTTCAAAGACTACTAAAGCAGATAAAATAAAGATAAGGAGGCAGCTTAGGAAGCAGCAAACGGATTCGGAGGGTCGGAGGAGGCGGCGGCGTCAGGCGTTGGGGCGGCCGGCTGGGTAGTCTCGGCTTGATCGCCTCCGGCGACAGTCGGCTCGGTCGCACGCGGCTCATTGCTGGAGGCGCGGTCGAGCTGAGGCTGGCCGTCTGCTTCGTCTTCTGGTGCCTCCGTCCTCCGCCTCGCCTTCCTCCTCGACGCTGGAGCCAATCACCTCCGTCGAGTCCTCGCTGTAGTCTGGGTTCATCCCAAACCACTCCGGCGGTACCTCCTCGCCATCTTCAGACCGCTCGGGGACGAAGATGCTGGTGTCGGTGTACTTGGCGATCGCCGCAGCACGCTTGACGAGGGCGTCTTCCGCAGCTGCCAGCTCCGGCTGGGCCTCCGACCAAAGTGTGGCCAACCGGTCTAGATCCAGCCCTGGATACCACGCCTTGACGAACTCCAAGGCCCGGCGCGCTCCAGCCCGGGCCGAAGAACCCTTCCAGGCCTCAAGACGACCAACCGCGACCTCTAGCCAGTCGGCCGTCAGGCTGGGGGTGCGTGGAGCCTGCATATCCGGACACAGGGCAGCAATCGCCTGGGCACCGACACCCTAAAGCCGGTGCAGCATCCGGCGAGTCGGCCGAAGGCGAGCCTCGATGCTTAGGATGTGCTCGTGAAGGGTTCGGGGGGCGTCAGCGGCGATCTCTACGCCCTTCGCCCTCCGACCTTCACGGTCAGCCTCGATGGCTTGGATGGCGGCCTGCGAGTGCCCAGGAAAGAAGTCCGCCAAGACGGAAGAAACGAAGAAGCAAGTCAAAAACCAGGAGTCGGCACGACTTATAATCGGTAGCTCGAAGAAAGAAAGTAAAGAAACTCACCATCAACGATGTCTTCAATCTCATGGAAGCCGGAGGCCAGCATCGCCTCCTTGTCAGACCAGGAGGTGCGCTCGCTCGCAAACTCGGCCAGGAGGGCGGTTTCCGTCGCTTCCGCCTCCCTCCGCGTCTTCGCAAGCAGCTCCCTCTGCTCTGCCAATTGAGTGGTCAGCAGATCGCGCTCTGTGGCGAGCTTGCTGCACTCCTCCCCTTTGGTGCGCAATGCGGAGTTGGCTTCGCTCAGCTGCTGTTGAAGAGCAGCGTTGGCTCCTGAAAAGAAGGAAGAAAGAAGGCGTTAAGTCATCAATAAAGAAGGTCGCCGGGGAGATCCGGCCCGATTGCTCAGCAGTCGGCCCGAATCTCGGGGACTACAGCCCGAGGGTGTGCCAGCGCGCCCCTGCAAAGAAGAAAAAGGACTTACTCTGGCTCTCTGACAAGTCGGCGGTCCGCTTGCCCAGCTCTTCAACGTTACGGTTGAAGGCAGTGATGTGGAGGTTGTGGTAATCCTGCAACAAGCGTT
Source organism: Triticum dicoccoides (assembly GCF_002162155.2). Taxonomy (NCBI): domain Eukaryota; kingdom Viridiplantae; phylum Streptophyta; class Magnoliopsida; order Poales; family Poaceae; genus Triticum; species Triticum dicoccoides. The sequence goes on along the minus strand of NC_041390.1, from coordinate 212,391,049 downwards.
TCAGACAAAAAGTTAATACCCAGAGTTCATCAATTGGAGTTCCGGGCCACCTGCTCAGCAGCCAGCCCGAAACTCAGGGACTACACCCAGTGGGTGCGCTGGCGCGCCCCCATAGAGAGGAACAAGAAAATAAGGACCAAAGGAAAAAACATACCCGGACGGCTGCCCGCGATGCCAGGTACGCCTTGGTGCAATTCTGGAGAGCGTCGCCCTTAGCACGAAGCTTCGCCTGGACGTCCAGAAGCCTGGTTCAGCGGCCCTGTGCCACCTCCTCGCACCCACCCAATGGGCGCGGCGCTCGTTGCTTAGGCGTCTGGGATCGCCGAGCTCGCGGTGCCGGCCTCTAGGGGCGGGGTGCCGAAGTCGCCTTCTCCAGACGGCGGCGCGTTGGCGAGCCAACTTGGAGGAGTAGCCTTGCCACGGCCTCGTCTTCGGTCGGCGGCACCAGAGGGTCCACTGGCTGTTTGCCTTGCGGGCTCCCAAACGGCGGCGGAGGCGGCGGCGGAACGATCACGTCCGGCGTAGAGGAGTCGTCGCCTTCCCTCTCCATGACGGGGTTCTCGCCGCCGGCTTCCCCAGTCTACCCCGTGAACTCCGGAGGCGGCAGCGCAGAGTTCAGCGGGGTGACGAACACCGCCGATTGGTGGCGCACGGCCTCCTCAGCCCGCCGCTTCATCGCGGCGACGGCTTCGGCCTCCGCCAGTTTCTTCTTGGCGGAGGCCTCCACCCTATCGGCCTCCGCCTTCGCCAGGCGAGCGGCCTCTTCTTCGTTGCACTTCTCCTTTGCATTTCGCTCTGTTGCCTCCCGGAGGTCAGTAGCGGGGTCAATCCACCGGGTGGTGGCGGACGTCTCCGCTGACCCCATGACGGAGGCGGCGGTGACCCTCTCAAGAGTGAGGGGAGCCCCGAAGCAAGGGGAGCAAGCAAAAGACTCAGACAAAGCCACAAAGAAAGAATAAAGCGTTGAGACAGAATACTCACGCGGAGACCAGCGGCGGCTTTTTCACTTCCTTACGGAAGCGGATGGCCTTCACAGCCGCCTCGTCCCGCCGGGTCGCCGCGGCCGAACCCTTGGGTTTCTTTGGCCGACTGCCGAACAAAGTCGGCACGGCCCTATGCTTCTTCCCGCCGCCCGGAGCGCCCGACGCGGCAGAAGAGCCCGCGCCAGGCTGGCTGGCTCCTGGCCGATGGCGGGGGGCGACTTCCCCCTCGGCATCGTCGTCAGGCCAGTCGGCAAAAGTGGCCGAAGGCCTGGAGCCGCCTGCTGCTCCTCCTCCTCCCTCGGTGTCATCCTCCAGAGCCGCCGCCCCCAGATCAGGGTCGTCGACGTCGCTCTCCGCCCGGTCGGCAAGGAACTCGTGGGCCGGCCCCGAGGTGCCGGCTGGTGGATGGAGGAGGGGATTCTGACCAGAGCCGACTGGTCAAAACAAACTCGGCAAGAAAGAAGACAATCCAAAGAAAGAAAGAAAAGGCAACTCACCACGGGCGGGGGGTTGGCACGGGAGTACGGCTCCTTGCCGAACCGCCAATCCTCCAGGAGCTTGCTATCCGAGAGGTAGTTCACCATGTAGGCCACCTCCTCGTGAGGCATGTCCTTGGTGCACATCCGACTCGGGTCGTGGCGCCCGCTCATTTGGCATATCATGTGGGGGCGACCTTGGAGCGGGAGAACTCGCCATGCCACAAAGGCGGCCAACAGGTCTGGACCAGTCAAGCCCTCCGACTGCGTCAGCACTCGGAGTCGCGCAACGGCGCCGGCTCCCGCAGGCATCAACGACTTGGCCCGGTACGACCAGTTGGGCAGCCTCCCAGCCGGCGGGCCGACTTCGAAAGCCGGCAGGTTGACCCAATCGCCCCTCGCGGAGACGCTCCTGACGTAGAAGTACGATCTCTGCCACATCTTCACCGACTTAATCAGCGAGATGGTGGGGAAGGGGTTGTCGGCCCCCAACCTTCGCACGGCGATGAAAGCGCCGCATTGAGCCGGCACGCCTGCAGCTTGGGCGTCGAGCTTGGATAAGAAGAACTCCCCCCAGAGCTCGAGGGTGGGGAGGACTCCGAGGAAGCCTTCACACAAGGCCACGAAGGCGGACAGCAGCACCACCGTGTTGGGGGTGAGGTGGTGCGGCTGGAGGCCGTAGAACTCCAGGAAGGAGCGGAAGAAACTGCTCGCCGGCAGCCCCAACCCGCGCAAGCAGTGTGAGCGGAAGATGACCCGCTCGCCCTCCTACGGCGCGGGGGAAATCTCCCCCTTCGGTGCAAGACGCACCCGCACGTGATCCTTGCCGGGGAGCCGACGAGTCTTGCGGAGGAACTCGATGTGGTCGTCGTGAACTTCGGAGCCGTCCCAAGTGCCGGAGCGCACCGGGGGAGGCGCGACGGCAGAGGAAGAACTCATCGCGAGCTGATCGCCGCGGCGTTCGTCGAAGCTTGGGCGCACGGCGGAGCGAAGAAGAAGAAGGAGGAGAGCGAGGGGCAGTGAGAAGGAGGAGAGCGATGAGTAGTGGGAAGGAGGGGCGCGCATGCCCCCCTCTTTCCCCTACTTATAGCCTCGTGGGCTGCAAAGCCGAGGGGGCGGTCGTGGAATTTACTGCGCCCACGGCCCCATGACCCCCATGTTCCACGACAAAGTTACTGCGCGCAGTAACTCCACAGGAATCCCAACCATCCGCTGGGGCCGTAGCGGATCCGCTCGGGCGCCGAGGCGCGGTAGTGGTGGGCCCCGCCTATGGGCCTGTCCCGTCGTGCGCGTAGGCTGGCAGAATAGCCCAGCCACGTGTCATCGCATGATAGGCCTAGAACGGGCGGCAGCCTGGAGGCTTAGCTAGCACGCTACTTGGATCCCGCCGCGACATTCGAAATATTGTGCGAGTCAGAGTTGGGCGAATCCGACTCCTTCTAGCCGGCCCGGCAGAAGTCAACCAAGAACCATGTGTTGAGCACCCGGAAAGAGAAACTGCTGAGGCTTCTCGGCCGATCGTCCGCGGTGCCTCACTAGCTTCGGGGACTACTGTCGGAGTAATGGGCCACGGGTAGGCCAACCCGAGCCCCAGAACCTTTCAAGACATCGGGGTAGGCTGCGCCCCTCAAGACCCCAGGGCAAAGAGCCGCCTTCTAAGGAGTCGACGGCAAGACGGCCGACTGCCCACCATGGCCAAGTCCCAGGGACGACTTTAGGGTAAGCCGACTCCTGACTGGCGACTTCCAGAGAATCCGGCTTTGGGGAGTCGGCCTGCGACTCCAACAAACCCCATGTCCTCATCGGGAGGGACAGGACCGGGGAGTGGCTATAGTAAAATCCGCTCCCGCCCCTTACCAAGGGCAGGCATGGGCATAGTACGCCGTACCCAGGGAGATCTTTGTGCGGCGTGACACTGTTGCTGTGCCGGCCCTGACATCAGCACCGCAGGACTGAATCCAGCGCCCACAATGGCTTGTCTGTACGGCCCGGAGGCAGCAGGTCCCACCAGTCAATGAGACCCTAGGAGACGGCAAGTGCGCTGCTAGTCGGCCCCCGGAGTCGGCCAAGCACTCCCCCGGGGGCCCACGCGCCATTAATCAGATGTGATGGAGAGTGGCAATAGTGATCGCCCGCCAGGCGGTGGGGCTGTTGCCACGACTCCATGATCAAGCCCGCGTCATCAGAAGCACGGCTACAGTAATCAGCAGCCGGCAAGACCCGCCTGCGGCGGACGCGGCCTGTCGGCTCCGTACCAGACCAGTCGGCGGGTCCAACCAGTCGGCGGGCCCCAGCAATCGGTGGAGAAGACGGAGGCCAGAGGCACTGACGGCTGGGCCCGCGTCCAGTCGGATTACCATTGTACCCATGGGGGGGTAGGCCTATATAAACCCCCAGGGCACCCATGCAAAGGGTTGGAATCCATTAGCTCTAGACCAGATCATATAGGTGGGAGAGAGCTAGCCCTGCCCTCTCCTACCTCCAGGAAACAGATCAAGGAGCAATCGTGTAAGCACTTTGCCATAGTGATCATGCGGAGACCCCGCAGAGCAGCAGTAGGGGTATTATCTCCCCGGAGAGCCCTGAAGCTGGGTAAGATTCGCCGGCGTGCATGTCTTCGCCTCATCCCGTTTCCAGGCACCGGCGACATTCTACTCGCCCCCACCATGAGCCATCCTTTGGCATATGTCGCACCCAACCCCCGACACATGACATATTTACATGCATGATCAGCATGCTAAGCACATGGCATTGCAACAGAGTAGATACACTCGAGGACATTATATACATGTTGTACCCATATCACAGGCCAAGTTAGAGCAAGGACCTTGTGGGGTGAAGAGGATTCATCATCTTTCTGCAATTCTTCTAAAGAACCGCCTTTACATGTTCCATCATATTGGGTATCATTGACATCAAGTTTATTGGCCTTTACATTGCCCCGTGAGGTTCTTGTGGATATATCAGTGTGTGCAATTATATCTGACATGCGAAGACAACTAGTAGTTAGATTTATGTAATGAGTGCCTGTAGGATACGACATAAATAGTAGGACTGGGGTTAACTAGCAGCAACAGGTCTCATAAACTAAAGGGAGAACACAGATGAAAGCTACAGAATATGTATCGTTTGTACTCAAGATTAACTAGATGGCACACAAAAGTATTAAAGAACAACATAGGTAATACTAGAATTGGTATAATACTATAATCACCAGCTTGTGGGATAGCATTGGGTGATGGATGATAACTATGGAACAACGTTACCTAAAGAACAAGTATCTTAGCTGAACTATGGAACAACGTTAACTCCTGAACAAGACCCGTAAAAGATCAGCTTGAATATACAGTGAAATGTGATGATCTATTTTCCATGCTTCGATGAATAACAAGGCCATAAATGTTGCACACAAGTAAGATGAGGGTACAACCTATCTAGCTGCCATCCATAGGAGTGAGCATCATGTGCTGACTTGTTGATGGCCCTGCAGTTGTTGTGGCTGTCCATGTCGGGCACGCACATTCGATGCAGGGAACTGTTGAGTGGGGACTATAGCTCCCTTCTGGTGTATGCTTCCCTTGTTGGAGCAGATGCGGTGAGTCGGAAGACGGTGTGTCTGAAGATGCAGATAACGCATAATGTTAAGAACGACATATCTCTTTGATATGAAGAAATACACTAAGAGATCAATAGCAAGGTACGAGAATGGTCACACGTCTATTGACTGAAGACTAAATTGGGGTCACATGATTTTATTTTATTTTTGTACTGTCCGATCTACGCCAGATGGCTTGCCGTCTTGTGCCTCCCGGCTAACACTGTTCGGAATCTTCCCCGATGTCACAGCCCTAGCCTTAGCCTTTGCTTGACCTTGCATGATCATCATGTCATCATGTTTAAGTTTTATGAAACTCTGAAATGGGGATGGTCAAGCCCTAGCACAAATACAATTCAAATAGTTTCAAATAAAAATATTTTCAATGAACTCAAAATGCCTTTTAAAAATGTTCATCATCTCTGGCTTAAGGTGGAAGCATCTACCCAAGATGATTTGCATTTTTGCTAGACACATTTGGGCTTTGAATTAAATCACTAGGTATTTGAATTTGGGCATTTAATCAATATAAATATTTTAAATGCTCGAATAATCCTGGAAACAATTTTGGGCAGTCGTAAATATTTCAAATAAAGCCCAAAATATATCCCAGGATTTATGGAAATGAGTTAGTATTATTACTAATTCCTAACATATCAAATAAATAGAAAACAGAAAACTAATAGAAGGAGAGAGAGAGTTTCCTTACCTGGCGCCACCTGGCGGCCCAGCTGGCCCAGCCAGCCCACCAGGGGCACGGGCGTTTTCTTCCCCGCGCCAGCGCACAAAGCAGCTCGCTGGAGCGCGCTGACGCCTCCTTGGCCACCTCCTGCTTCCTCCCCGGGCCTTCTAGCGACGCCACGAAGACGCCCCATGGCCCCTCGCTCCTCTCCCTCACTCTCTGCTCTCCCCCTCGCCCTCTGCTCCCTCTCCCAAGCACACCCGAGCGGAGCTCGTCGTCGCCGACGCAATTTACCGCGGCCACCGTGTCACATCCCTAGCTGCTGGTAGTGCTCTAGGCTAGCTTCATCTGTGCATCATGTTTAAATTTTTGAAAACTTGAACTGAGGAAAATTGGAAGCCTCAGAAACCTTCTAAAAATGATCAACATTAAAATCTTCTCAAAGAAGTCCAAGAAAATGTTCCTCTTAGTCTTTGAAAATATTGCAAAGAGGCAAAACTCAAAACAATATTTTTGGTATCTCAGAGTTAATTATTTTGGGCCTTTGAATTAAATAAATAACTATTTGCATTGGATATATATTTGATATATAAATAATATATGTCCAATAATGCTGGAACATTTTATGTGGTTTGGTATATTTTAGTTCTAGCCACATAACTATTTTCAGGATTTTATAAAATGGTTTAGTATTTTACTAAACTAAAACAACACAGAACAAAATAAATAAAAACAACAAAAATAGGAAAAGCAGAGAGGAGAGAAACCTTACCTGGCGCTCACCTGGTAGCCCAGCCGGCCCAGCTCCTGTGCGGCCCAGCCCACCAGGCGTTCCCCCCCTGTCGTCTTCCTCCCCTCGCCCCAAAGCTGCTGCTGTCGCCGTGAGAAAGCGCCGTGCACGCAGGCTCCAGCTCCTGCTTCGCGCTGGAGGCTCAACCTCCTCCCTGTCCCCGCGCCTGGAGACGCCTCGACCCCCTCTGTTCTCCCCCCTCTTTCCTGGCTCTCCCCCTCGCTTGCCGCAGCCATGGCCGAACGCCACCATCGCCACCGACGCCGTTCGCCGTGGCCACAGCCACCGCCTAGCCTTCCCATCTGTCCAGGAGCTCCACCTCCGTCGTCTACGCCTCCTCAAGGGCACACGCGCCGCCGGACGCCCCCGAACGCCCACACCGCCGCCTTCTTCAACCTTCGGCCCCGTCGATCGCCGTCGTCGATTCGCCCCCGACAAGACATCTTCGAGCCCACTAACCCTCCCAACGGACTCGCGGTGAGCCCCTGAGTCGTTTCCCCCTTCTTCCCTGGTCGCTTTTGACCTCTAGGCCATAGCCCCGTCGTGGCCGAGAGCTCCATGCCGCCGCCGCGTAGCTCGTCGTCGTTTGAGCCAGCATCTGTCACGGCCGAGCACATATTTGTGCTCCTCGCGTCGTCAGGAGTCTGCTGAGACCCTCCACTAGTTTCCCCGTGCACCGGAGCTCCATTCTCGTTGAGGTCCGGAACTCCGGCGCCGCCGCGAGCTTGTTTCCGGCGAGCTCTGGCCACCACAGCCGCTGCCGCTCGCCCAGTTGGATGCGGCGCATCTTCAGCTACCCGTAGGAGCAAACCACGCGTCGAATGGTGCTCCATAGCGAGCACACGTTGCATCTCCGTCGTCGACCATGGTCGTCGCCGGCGAAACTCCGGCGGGAGCTGACGTGGCGTTGCCATTAGCGGCTAATCCCCCCAATTAGCACACTAACAGACACTGACAGCGGGCCCCGTAGCGGGTCAAAGCCCGAGTCAACGCGGGATTAGTTCCTGTGTCACTGACGTGTGGACCCCGCACGTCAGGTTTGACCTGGACCTGGCCGTTGACTCGCTGACGTCATGCTGGCGTCAGGCTGACGCAGTTAAATCATTTTCTGGAATTATTTTAATTCTAAATATTCAGGAAATTCCAGAAAATGTTCAAAACTTCAAAAATTCATAGTAATTCAACCGTAACTCCAAATTAAATAATTTATATATGAAAAATTATCAGAAAAATTCAAGGAATCCATCTGTACCATTTTCATGCATGTTAGAACAACTTATAGATGCTGTTTAGCACAAATAATATAAAGGGCATTTAAATAATCACATATGGAGTTTGAATTTGAATCTTGTATTCAAACCAACTTCATTTAATCTGTTGCTAGTTGCATTAGCTCAAAACACATTCATTTTGCCATGTCATGATCATGCATCATATTGTGCATTGCATTGATTGTGTTCCCTTCTGTGTTGCCGGTATTTGTCCCCTCTCGATAGACGTGATACCGATGATGTGATCGTTGACACTGATGAAGACTCAATGTTATCTTCAGAAGTGCCAGGCAAGCAAAACCCCCTTGTTCATTCCGATACAATCCTACTCTCTCGCTCCTGCTCTCTTTTAATGCATTAGGACAACAACGATTCAACTGTTACTTGCTGCGGTAGCTGAACCCCTTTATCCTTTGCATGACCTGTCATTGCCACAGTAAATAGATGAAACCCACTAGCATGAGTAGGAGTTGTTTGAGCCCTGTTGTGCCTACTCATTCATGTTTGTTTGTCATGCCTGCTACTGCTTAGAGTTGAGTCAGGTCTGATTCATCGGGGATGAATCAGAGGTGTGTGAACATGTCCTACTGTGTGTGAGCTAAGTGTGTGAACACGATTTGGTAAAGGTAGCGGTGAGAGGCCATGTAGGAGTACATGGTGGGTTGTCTCATTGCAACCGTCCTCAGGAACTGAGTTCTGTGTTTGTGATCCATGATTCAGCTACTACCATACATTGGGCCCTGAAATATGACCCCGCTCGACTTCTTATTCACCCTTGTCCTCTGTCCAGGAGTTGCAAGTAGTTTCTGGTGTTTGTAGTATGCTGGAGGCCGTGGACAGCGCTGACCGTAGGGGTGGGCTGTGATGCGGTAGGCACGTGGCCGGGTATATCGGGCGCCTGTTTGGTGTCACGGAACCCTGTTCACATCGTTTGGGGCTGTGAGCGAAACTCCGGCCGGATCTCCTCATGGATGGAACCCGAATAGGCGATAAACCTGGACTAGAGACTTGAGTGTTTAGGTAGGTCGTGGTCTACACCCACGTCGGCTTTCGCTTGAAGTCTGCCGAGCACATGTCGTGTGCAGACGCTAAGTGGTGGAAACATGTATGAAGAAGTACACCCCTGCAGGGTTAATATCATCTATTCGAATAGCCGTGTCCGCGGTAAAGGACTTCTGGGTTGCTTATATCAGTTCATAGACAAGTGAAAGTGGATACTCTAAAATACGCAAGATAAGCGTGAGTGCTATGGATGGCGTTCTCGTAGGGAGACGGGAGCGGATCCATAGTGGTGTATTGATATGGTGAGTATGTGGACTCGTGTGCGCCACCTCAAAAGAGTTGCTTGCAGTCATAGTTTAGGATAGCCACCGAGTCAAAGCTGGCTTGCTGCAGTTAAACCCCGCCATCCCCTTGTTGATAATGATGCATATGTAGTTAGTTCTGATGTAAGTCTTGCTGGGTACATTTGTACTCACGTTTGCCTATTTTATGTTTTTGCAGAGAGACTTCGGTCTCACTAGTAGTTCCACGTGGACTTCGACGTTTAGCTTGTTACCTCAGCTACGGTCTTGTGCCTCGGCAGGATTTGGTAGATAGTCAGGCTTCTCAGCCTTTTTCATTTATAGATGTCTGTACTCAGACATGATAGCTTCCGCTTGTGCTTTGATATGTATGCTCTGAATGTTGGGTCATGAGACCCCTGTTTGTAATATCTCGCTCCTCGGAGCCTATTGATTAAATACTTGAGTTATAGAGTCATGTTGTGATGCCATGTTGTATTTGCACATATCGAGCATATTGTGTGTATGTTATTGAAATGCTTGGTATGTGTGGGATCTGACTATCTAGTTGTTTATTCTTAGTAGCCTCTCTTACCGGGAAATGTCTCCTAGTGTTTCCACTGAGCCATGGTAGCTTGCTACTGCTCCGGAACACTTAGGCTGGCCGGCATGTGTCCTTCTTCGTTCCTGTGTCTGTCCCTTCGGGGAAATGTCACGCGATGAATACCAGAGTCCTGTTAGCTTGCTACAGCCCGGTTCACCGGAGTCCTGCTAGTCCAGTGCTACAGCCTGGATTCACTCGTTGATGACCGACACGTTCGATGCTGGGTCATGGATGCCTGTCCCTGTAAGTTTGTGCCACTTTGGGTTTACGACTAGCCATGTCAGCCCGGGCTCCTTATCATATGGATGCTAGCGACACTATCATATACGTGTGCCAAAAGGCGCAAACGGTCCCGGGCAAAGGTAAGGCGACACCCGTGGGAATACCGTGCGTGAGGCCGCAAAGTGATATGATGTGTTACATGCTAGATCGATGTGGCATTGAGTCAGGGTCCTGACAGCGTTGGTATCAGAGCTTGACTGCCTGTAGGATTACCAAGCCAAACTGGTCGAAGTTGAGTCTAGAAATTCTTTAGTTATATAAGGGAATTGATTGTGGGATGGAACGTAAGGCTCTTTTTACTCCTTACACCTTATGCCTTCTGATCTGAGTCATCATCTTCTCTTCTACGGGGATTAAGAACTAGGCTATCTCTTCTTTCTATTAGGATCACGTGTTACTAATCAGTGGACTTATAAGATTGTTGGATTTAAGTCTCAGTTCAGTTCCTACTACTTCCGTATGTTAATTGTTGATCTCGAAACCTTGATATTGTGCTTCTGAGTGGTTATGCCACCATTTTTGTGAATGTCTCAAATCTTTTCTGAGCATTTACAGCCGTTATGCTGTCCGAGTCATCCCAGGTTTCTAAGTAGTCTGATGCATTTGCAAATCCTTTCTTCCCGTTTCAATGTTCCTTTGGGCCAGATTAACCACACTAATCAGTGAGTTGAGGTACTCCGTTACCTTGACATATATGTTGGAGATATTATTATGACCCTAGGTGTCTTAGGGGATCATCTAGTAATTTAGCCATGATTTGTGTTCCCAGTGTGATGGTTCTGGCCATCATTCTCGAAAGCATCCCGTGATGCTACTTAGTAATAGGTATTCTGTTCCTGGGTTCTTGAACCCGAGACTCACTCTACCTACTTCATGTTGATAGTAATTGCTAGTGCCTTTAGGATATTAGTAACCTTTGCGATAGTCCTTGAAGTCCGTGGTATCTTCTTCTTCCAAATACCATGAACTACTTATGGCAGAAGTTCCTCGTTGAACTGAAATATCACAACAGGATTATTCTTGATGAGTTCTCCATTATATATTGTGGCTCTGCCAGTTCTACCTTTCTGCATGGGTTATCCGGAAGAAATATGTTGAACTTCGTTCGACATGCTAATCCATGCATCCACAACTCAGAAAATCATATGTTCTTTTGAGTTGTCCCATCTTAGTTGTTTCCGACCCTCGCCTATCAATTGATAGTCAAGAGTATGCGTGCGTTTGTTTATCGATGCCTATTACTCTTGTGGCCCGTCAAGCCATTCTATCGCGGAATGATAGGAGAAACAAACTCCAGTACCTCTTCCATATCTAGGATTGGGTCAAAGCAATTGTGCTCCGCAGATCAAAATGCTAGCCCAGCTTTTGATTCTGTTCTATCCTGAAGTATTACCGTCTTTATGTCAGGATTTTCATGAGGATTGCACCGGCTCTTGTGAATTCTTGATGTAGTGATACTTCTCGCCATCATTATTCATCCCTCGGTTCCGTGTTGTCGCAACCGGAATGCCGACAAGTGAATCGTGATGTGTGAATTCAATACTCCTAGCAACCTTGTTGCTTGGTAGTTAATGGACAATAATTTCATTCTTAGCGTGTTGGTTTTGCATCATCATTCTAAGGTTGATCATGCTACCTAGTCCTTGTTCTCGGTGCACTCCTCGATCGATGAGTTAGGATTATTTCAAATCTTCGCTCTATTGATCATATCGTCTTGCCTCAAAAAGCAAGATTGTTCTCGAGCTTAGTAACATAGATTTTCCGAAGATCTTCTCGGAAGTATTACCAGGTTGTCACCTGACCGCTGTGTTGAGCTCGTGATCAAGTTGGTTTCTTGTGAACCATCCTTCTCCAAGAATCTGTGTTGGATATCCCTAAGCTAGTTGGTTAAGCTAGACAACAACTTGGAGAGTTGGAAGATAAAAGCTTGCCTGACTTAGTTCGTTCCATAGGGATATTCTTGTGTAGTATGTGTTGACGAAAGATGATATCTTCATCGATTGGTCCCTGTGATCAGTTGCTGGACCTATCATTTTTATCTAACCTTTGATTGGAGTATGGGCTATCACCCAATCAGACCAGAACCAACGATATTCGTAATGTTGTCTTACTCGTGGTTGATCCCTCGAGCATACACCATTATATCTTTCGGGTCTGACCAATGCTATCACTTGTTCACTTAACTATGGAATTCCTTTTAAAGGGAAACCCGGAAGAATTGTTGTTGAGCCCATTGGCAACATCCTTATCTCCTCCATGATGTTGTTGAACATTAAGCTAGTGTTGGAAACTTTTGAAAGCATTTTCTTCATGCTAGCTCATGAAGTATTTGTTTGATGAAAGGAGTGACTTCCTCTTATACACGTGCATTTGGTGAAAGTTGCCGCCGTGAATTTGAGAAAGATTGTTTTGTTTCCTTTGGAATCATCCCAAATCAGTCATGCACACGTGCGAAGTATTCTGTAGTCTGGAGACTTGCAACCTTCATTCTATATGTGTCCCTAGCACACTAAGCCACTGATTGACTTGTTCAAGGAAAAGAAGTCTATGCTTGGGATCTAATCCATGGACTTGCGTAAAGACTTCGATATCCTCGATTATGGTTCCCCACCCGAACTCGGTAGTGTTTGATTATAAGACTACTACGTGGCCATGCTTGTCTGGGACAACGTGTTCACATGTTAGTAGCAGAACCAGCTCATGTTTGGAGCTTGCTATCATAGTTCATTCCCGAGAATCTCGCAACGTCATCTCATCGATTTGTGTTGCAAACTTTCATTTTTCTTCCTAGACTTGATGAGTCTGGGATATCCTGACACCAACCAGATCTGAATCTCAGGCAGATGTGATGGTTGGAACATTTCCCAAGAATTATAATATTGGTCTCTCAATAACCGGCAAGGTGGATGTCGTGGCCAACACACCCATCCGGTAGACCTATTATTATAGTATCTTGTTTGAGGAAGTTGGCCACCTCCCCATAAGGACTTCGTAGGATCTACCCCCCCTAGCTATGCCTTATGATTTTAGTATTTCCGAAGTACGACCTTTACCTGATGTTCTAGATACCAGACCATTTCAAGGAATGGGATACGCTAGTACATCAAGGAGAACATTAGAAGCAGAGTGCTAAATGTCTCTCGGTCGATCATCCAGATTTTGTTTCCTTGGCCTCGCTAAGGTGAAATCTGAGAAAGTGTTATCTTCCTTTGCATCTGCATCGTCCATCGCTATTCATCATGGTAGTATGTTGTGTTGTCAGCACCCTTGACACGGATGTTAATAAAACCCTGATGTTTGTGGGAATGCTCAAGTTCTTGAGAGAACGCACAAGCGCTACATGTTATCATCGGCACTAACTAGGATTCCTCTCAGTTTCCTCGGCAATGTTATGACCTTTTCAAACAGTGGATTCACTCTTTATTGTTGGGTTCTTCCCCAGTTACTAGAATCATTCCCAGCATTTGCATTTTGTTCCCAGCTTGCACCGCCAATGTGCCATTCTACCACGGGTATCTTCCATTTCCGGTGGTAAGCAAAAATCATCCATTGCGTTGTCTTCAACAAGGTAATCCACATCATCCAAGTCCGAGTATGCCATTCCACCGACCCCCTCCAAACGATCGCTCGAAAATTGCCTTAGGCTGGTTTAAAGAGTTTCAATGATTTCTGAATCAAAGGTAATTCTTTTTGCCACTTAAGGGGATATATCTTTGAGTCACCTTCCCTAAGGTGCATCATTATGGTGTCATGTCAAATTAACTCCTCGCTTCGTTGACAATCGTTTACCACCTTCTTAGGTGTGGAATTATTGTCCATCTAGTGAACCTTCGTCATCCATTTCTTTCCACCCCTCTTGATGTGTATCTCGTATCTCAACCGAGAGATGGTTCTATGTCTCATTCCGTGAGTTGTTCAACCTTCGAGAAAATCGATCCTTCTAGAGTTTTCCTTTCCTCTTCTTGTCATGATTAGCTAGAGTTCTCAGAGCAAGACATCAAGACAATGATGGTGATCGAATCAATGTTCTTATGAAGGGCAACCTGGATCGTGAAGATTATACTAGTTTGCGTTTCCCCTTCATCTTACCCTACGCTTGAATCTCGGGACGAGATTTTTGTTTAGTAGGGGTGAGTTGTCACATCCCTAGCTGCTGGTAGTGCTCTAGGCTAGCTTCATCTGTGCATCATGTTTAAATTTTTGAAAACTTGAACTGAGGAAAATTGGAAGCCTCAGAAACCTTCTAAAAATGATCAACATTAAAATCTTCTCAAAGAAGTCCAAGAAAATGTTCCTCTTAGTCTCTGAAAATATTGCAAAGAGGCAAAACTCAAAACAATATTTTTGGTATCTCAGAGTTAATTATTTTGGGCCTTTGAATTAAATAAATAACTATTTGCATTGGATATATATTTGATATATAAATAATATATGTCCAATAATGCTGGAACATTTTATGTGGTTTGGTATATTTTAGTTCTAGCCACATAACTATTTTCAGGATTTTATAAAATGGTTTAGTATTTTACTAAACTAAAACAACACAGAACAAAATAAATAAAAACAACAAAAATAGGAAAAGCAGAGAGGAGAGAAACCTTACCTGGCGCTCACCTGGTAGCCCAGCCGGCCCAGCTCCTGTGCGGCCCAGCCCACCAGGCGTTCCCCCCCTGTCGTCTTCCTCCCCTCGCCCCAAAGCTGCTGCTGTCGCCGTGAGAAAGCGCCGCGCACGCAGGCTCCACCTCCTGCTTCGCGCTGGAGGCTCAACCTCCTCCCTGTCCCCGCGCCTGGAGA
>NC_041390.1:212194676-212376279 GCF_002162155.2 Triticum dicoccoides | reverse complement strand
TTCTCCCCCCTCTTTCCTGGCTCTCCCCCTCGCTTGCCGCAGCCATGGCCGAACGCCACCATCGCCACCGACGCCGTTCGCCGTGGCCACAGCCACCGCCTAGCCTTCCCATCTGTCCAGGAGCTCCACCTCCGTCGTCTACGCCTCCTCAAGGGCACACGCGCCGCCGGACGCCCCCGAACGCCCACACCGCCGCCTTCTTCAACCTTCGGCCCCGTCGATCGCCGTCGTCGATTCGCCCCCGACAAGACATCTTCGAGCCCACTAACCCTCCCAACGGACTCGCGGTGAGCCCCTGAGTCGTTTCCCCCTTCTTCCCTGGTCGCTTTTGACCTCTAGGCCATAGCCCCGTCGTGGCCGAGAGCTCCATGCCGCCGCCGTGTAGCTCGTCGTCGTTTGAGCCAGCATCTGTCACGGCCGAGCACATATTTGTGCTCCTCGCGTCGTCAGGAGTCTGCTGAGACCCTCCACTAGTTTCCCCGTGCACCGGAGCTCCATTCTCGTTGAGGTCCGGAACTCCGGCACCGCCGCGAGCTCGTTTCCGGCGAGCTCCGGCCACCACAGCCGCTGCCGCTCGCCCAGTTGGATGCGGCGCATCTTCAGCTACCCGTAGGAGCAAACCACGCGTCGAATGGTGCTCCATAGCGAGCACACGTTGCATCTCCGTCGTCGACCATGGTCGTCGCCGGCGAAACTCTGGCGGGAGCTGACGTGGCGTTGCCATTAGCGGCTAATCCCCCCAATTAGCACACTAACAGACACTGACAGCGGGCCCCGTAGCGGGTCAAAGCCCGAGTCAACGCGGGATTAGTTCCTGTGTCACTGACGTGTGGACCCCGCACGTCAGGTTTGACCTGGACCTGGCCGTTGACTCGCTGACGTCATGCTGGCGTCAGGCTGACGCAGTTAAATCATTTTCTGGAATTATTTTAATTCTAAATATTCAGGAAATTCCAGAAAATGTTCAAAACTTCAAAAATTCATAGTAATTCAACCGTAACTCCAAATTAAATAATTTATATATGAAAAATTATCAGAAAAATTCAAGGAATCCATCTGTACCATTTTCATGCATGTTAGAACAACTTATAGATGCTGTTTAGCACAAATCATATAAAGGGCATTTAAATAATCACATATGGAGTTTGAATTTGAATCTTGTATTCAAACCAACTTCATTTAATCTATTGCTAGTTGCATTAGCTCAAAACACATTCATTTTGCCATGTCATGATCATGCATCATATTGTGCATTGCATTGATTGTGTTCCCTTCTGTGTTGCCGGTATTTGTCCCCTCTCGATAGACGTGATACCGATGATGTGATCGTTGACACTAATGAAGACTCAATGTTATCTTCAGAAGTGCCAGGCAAGCAAAACCCCCTTGTTCATTCCGATACAATCCTACTCTCTCGCTCCTGCTCTCTTTTAATGCATTAGGACAACAACGATTCAACTATTACTTGCTGCGGTAGCTGAACCCCTTTATCCTTTGCATGACCTGTCATTGCCACAGTAAATAGATGAAACCCACTAGCATGAGTAGGAGTTGTTTGAGCCCTGTTGTGCCTACTCATTCATGTTTGTTTGTCATGCCTGCTACTGCTTAGAGTTGAGTCAGGTCTGATTCATCGGGGATGAATCAGAGGTGTGTGAACATGTCCTACTGTGTGTGAGCTAAGTGTGTGAACACGATTTGGTAAAGGTAGCGATGAGAGGCCATGTAGGAGTACATGGTGGGTTGTCTCATTGCAGCCGTCCTCAGGAACTGAGTTCTGTGTTTGTGATCCATGATTCAGCTACTACCACGCATTGGGCCCGAAACCAATGGACCCTCTCGGCTTCTTAATCACCCTTGTCCTCTGTCCAGGAGTTGCAAGTAGTTTCTGGTGTTTGTAGTATGCTGGAGGCCGTGGACAGCGCTGACCGTAGGGGTGGGCTGTGATGCGGTAGGCACGTGGCCGGGTATACCGGGCGCCCGTTTGGTGTCACGGAACCCTGTTCACATCGTTTGGGGCTGTGAGCGAAACTCCGGCCGGATCTCCTCATGGATGGAACCCGAATAGGCGATAAACCTGGACTAGAGACTTAGGTGTTTAGGTAGGTCGTGGTCTACACCCACGTTGGCTTTCGCTTGAAGTCTGCCGAGCACATGTCGTGTGCAGACGCTAAGTGGTGGAAACATGTATGAAGAAGTACACCCCTGCAGGGTTAACATCATCTATTCGAATAGCCGTGTCCGCGGTAAAGGACTTCTGGGTTGCTTATATCAGTTCATAGACAAGTGAAAGTGGATACCCTAAAATACGCAAGATAAGCGTGAGTGCTATGGATGGCGTTCTCGTAGGGAGACGAGAGCGGATCCATAGTGGTGTATTGATATGGTGAATATGTGGACTCGTGTGCGCCACCTCAAAAGAGTCGCTTGCAGTCGTAGTTTAGGATAGCCACCGAGTCAAAGCTGGCTTGCTGCAGTTAAACCCCACCATCCCCTTGTTGAAAATGATGCATATGTAGTTAGCTCTGATGTAAGTCTTGCTGGGTACATTTGTACTCACGTTTGCCTATTTTATGTTTTTGCAGAGAGACTTCAGTCTCACTAGTAGTTCCACGTGGACTTCGACGTTTAGCTTGATACCTCAGCTACGATCTTGTGCCCTCGGCAGGATCTGATAGATAGTCAGGCTTCTCAGCCTTTTTCATTTATAGATGTCTGTACTCAGACATGATAGCTTCCGCTTGTGCTTTGACTTGTATGCTCTGATTGTTGGGTCATGAGACCCATGTTTGTAATGTCTCGCTCCTCGGAGCCTATTGAATAAACTACTTGAGTCGTAGAGTCATTTTGTGATGCCATGTTGTATTGCACATATCGAGCATATTGTGTATGTTATTGAAATGCTTGGTATGTGTGGGATCTGACCATCTAGTTGTTTATCTTTAGTAGCCTCTCTTACCGGGAAATGTCTCCTAGTGTTACCGCTGAGCCATGGTAGCTTGCTACTGCTCTGGAACACTTAGGCTGGCCGGCATGTGTCCTTCTTCGTTCCTGTGTCTGTCCCTTCGGGGAAATGTCACGCTTTGAGTACCGGAGTCCTGTTAGCCCGCTACAGCCCGGTTTACCGGAGTCCTGCTAGCCCAGTGCTACAGCCCGGACCCACTTGCTGATGACCGACACGTTCGAAGCTGGGTCATGGATGCCTGTCCCTGTAAGTCTGTGCCACTTTGGGTTTACGACTAGTCATGTCAGCCCGGGCTCTTTATCATATGGATGCTAGCGACACTATCATATACGTGAGCCAAAAGGCGCAAACGGTCCCGGGAAAAGGTAAGACGACACCCGTGGGGATACCGTGCGTGAGGCCGCAGAGTGATATAAGGTGTTACCAGCTAGATCGATGTGACATCGAGTCGGGGACCTGACACAAACCAACTTCATTTAATCTGTGGCTAGTTGCATTAGCCCAAAACACATTCATTTTGCCATGTCATGATCATGCATCATATTGTGCATTGCATTGATTATGTTTCCTTCTGTGTTACCGGTATTTGTCCCCTCTCGATAGACGTGATACCGATGATGTGATCGTTGACACTGATGAAGACTCAATGTTATCTTCAGAAGTGCCAGGCAAGCAAAACCCCCTTGTTCATTCCGATACAATCCTACTCTCTCGCTCCTGCTCTCTTTTACTGCATTAGGACAACATCGATTCATCTGTTACTTGCTGCGGTAGCTGAACCCCTTTATCCTTTGCATGACCTGTCATTGCCACAGTAAATAGATGAAACCCACTAGCATGAGTAGGAGTTGTTTGAGCCCTGTTGTGCCTACTCATTCATGCTTGTTTGTCATGCCTGCTACTGCTTAGAGTTGTGTCAGGTCTGATTCATCCGGGATGAATCAGAGGTGTGTGAACATGTCCTACTGTGTGTGAGCTAAGTGTGTGAACACGATTTGGTAAAGGTAGCGGTGAGAGGCCATGTAGGAGTACATGGTGGGTTGTCTCATTGCAGCCGTCCTCAGGAACTGAGTTCTGTGTTTGTGATCCATGATTCAGCTACTACCATACATTGGGCCCTGAAATATGACCCCGCTCGACTTCTTATTCACCCTTGTCCTCTGTCCAGGAGTTGCAAGTAGTTTCTGGTGTTTGTAGTATGCTGGAGGCCGTGGACAGCGCTGACCGTAGGGGTGGGCTGTGATGCGGTAGGCACGTGGCCGGGTATACCGGGCGCCCGTTTGGTGTCACGGAACCCTGTTCACATCGTTTGGGGCTGTGAGCGAAACTCCGGCGGGATCTCCTCATGGATGGAACCCGAATAGGCGATAAACCTGGACTAGAGACTTGAGTGTTTAGGTAGGTCGTGGTCTACACCCACGTCGGCTTTCGCTTGAAGTCTGCCGAGCACATGTCATGTGCAGACACTAAGTGGTGGAAACATGTATGAAGAAGTACACCTCTGCAGGGTTAATATCATCTATTCGAATAGCCGTGTCCGCGGTAAAGGACTTCTGGGTTGCTTATATCAGTTCATAGACAAGTGAAAGTGGATACTCTAAAATACGCAAGATAAGCGTGAGTGCTATGGATGGCGTTCTCGTAGGGAGACGGGAGCGGATCCATAGTGGTGTATTGATATGGTGAATATGTGGACTCGTGTGCGCCACCTCAAAAGAGTTGCTTGCAGTCGTAGTTTAGGATAGCCACCGAGTCAAAGATGGCTTGCTGCAGTTAAACCCCACCATCCCCTTGTTGATAATGATGCATATGTAGTTAGTTCTGATGTAAGTCTTGCTGGGTACATTTGTACTCACGTTTGCCTATTTTATGTTTTTGCAGAGAGACTTCGGTCTCACTAGTAGTTCCACGTGGACTTCGACGTTTAGCTTGTTACCTCAGCTACGGTCTTGTGCCTCGGCAGGATTTGGTAGATAGTCAGGCTTCTCAGCCTTTTTCATTTATAGATGTCTGTACTCAGACATGATAGCTTCCGCTTGTGCTTTGATATGTATGCTCTGAATGTTGGGTCATGAGACCCTTGTTTGTAATATCTCGCTCCTCGGAGCCTATTGATTAAATACTTGAGTTATAGAGTCATGTTGTGATGCCATGTTGTATTTGCACATATCGAGCATATTGTGTGTATGTTATTGAAATGCTTGGTATGTGTGGGATCTGACTATCTAGTTGTTTATTCTTAGTAGCCTCTCTTACCGGGAAATGTCTCCTAGAGTTTCCACTGAGCCATGGTAGCTTGCTACTGCTCCGGAACACTTAGGCTGGCCGGCATGTGTCCTTCTTCGTTCCTGTGTCTGTCCCTTCGGGGAAATGTCACACGATGAATACCAGAGTCCTGTTAGCCCGCTACAGCCCGGTTCACCGGAGTCCTGCTAGTCCAGTGCTACAGCCTGGATTCACTCGCTGATGACCGACACGTTCGATGCTGGGTCATGGATGCCTGTCCCTGTAAGTTTGTGCCACTTTGGGTTTACGACTAGCCATGTCAGCCCGGGCTCCTTATCATATGCATGCTAGCGACACTATCATATACGTGTGCCAAAAGGCGCAAACGGTCCCGGGCAAAGGTAAGGCGACACCCGTGGGAATACCGTGCGTGAGGCCGCAAAGTGATATGAGGTGTTACATGCTAGATCGATGTGGCATTGAGTCAGGGTCCTGACACACCGTCCATCCCGTGCCTCCCCAATGGGTCCAGAGGAACCGCCTCGACCCCTGCGTCCTCTGCACCAATCCAGGCGCCGCCAGGAGCTCCGTGACGATGACCCCAAGCTCTTCTTCCTCCTCGGACCCGTGGGTCACCGCCGGTCGATTCGCGCCACCGAGGACGTCCCCAAGCCCGTTGAGCCGTTCTTTGACCTCCCTGTGAGCTCCTGTTGTTTCCGCCTCTCTCTCCCCCTCCGTTCCTGTTCCCTTGCCCCGTCTTCCGATCAAGCCCGATGCTCCCTGAGGGAGTCCAGGATTAGGGGGTGTTTGGGAAGCTGGACTATACCTTCAGCCGTACTCCAGGACTATGAAGATACAAGATTGAAGACTTCATCCCGTGTCCGGATGGGACTTTCCTTGGTGTGGAAGGCAAGCTTGGCGATGCGGATATTCAAGATCTCCTACCATTGTAACCGACTTTGTGTAACCCTAACCCTCTCCGGTGTCTATATAAACCAGAGGGTTTTAGTCCGTAGGACAACTTCATCATACAACAATCATACCATAGGCTAGCTTCTAGGGTTTAGCCTCCTTGATCTCGTGGTAGATATACTCTTGTACTACCCATATCATCTATATTAATCAAGCTGGACGTAGGGTTTTACCTCCATCAAGAGGGCCCGAACCTGGGTAAAACATCGTGTTCCTTGCCTCCTGTTACCATCCGACCTAGACACACAGTTCGGGACCCCCTACCCGAGATCCGCCGGTTTTGACACCGACATTGGAGCTTTCATTGAGAGTTCCTCTGTGTCATCGCTTTTAGGCCCGATGGCTCCTTCGATCATCAACAACGATGCAGTCCAGGGTGAGACTTTTCTCCCCGGACAGATCTTCGTCTTCGGCGGCTTCGCACTACGGGCCAATTCGCTTGGCCACCTTGAGCAGATCGAAAGCTACGCCCCTGGCCATCAGGTCAGGTTTGGAAGCCTAAACTACACGGCTGACATCCGCGGGGACTTGATCTTCGACGGATTCGAGCCACAGCCAAGCGCGCCACACTGTCTCGATGGGCATGATATAGCTCTGCCGCCAAACAGCGCCTTGGAGGCCGCACACGCATCGGTTCCGACCATTGATTCGGAGCCTACTGCGCTGATCGAGGATCAGCGGTTGGATGCTGCCTCAGGGGCTACGATCTCAAAGGCGATCGAGCCGAACTCCAGCCCCGCACTCCGCATGGCCCGTGACTCCGAGGAGCCGGATTCCTCTCCGAACTCCGAGCCCCCCGCGCCCCTGCCGATCGAATCCGATTGGGCGCCGATAATGGAGTTCACCGCCACGGACATCTTTCAGCACTCGCCCTTCGGCGACATCCTGAATTCTCTAAAGTATCTCTCTTTATTAGGAGAGCCCTGGCCGGACTACAGTCAGCAAGGTTGGGATACAGACGATGAAGAAATTCAAAACCCACCCACCACCCACTTCGTAGCCACTGTCGATGACTTAACCGACATGCTTGACTTCGACTCTAAAGACATCGACGGCATGGACGATGATGCAGGAGACGAACAAGAACCAGCACCTGTAGGGCGCTGGAAGGCCACCTCGTCATATGACATATATATGGTGGACACTCCAAAGGATGGAGATGGCGATGGAACAGCGGGGGACGATACCTCTAAGAAACAGCCCAAGCGCCAGCGTTAGCGGCGCCGCTCTAAATCCCGCCAAAGCAAAAACGGTGATTCCGGCATGGGAGATAATACTACTCTGGATAGCGCCGAAGAACACCCCCTCTAGCAAGATTTAGCATAGGAGGACAGAGAAGCCAGCCCTCACGAGAGGGCGGCGGGCCAAGAGGTTGAGGATGATAATTATATGCCTCCCTCCGAAGACGAGGCAAGCCTCGACGACGACGAGTTCGTCGTGCCAGAGGATCTCGCCGAACAAGAGCGTTTTAAACGCAGGCTTATGGCCACGGCAAGCAGCCTCAAGAAAAAGCGGCAACAGCTTAGAGCTGATCAGGATTTGCTAGCTGACAGATAGACTGAAGTCCTTACGGCCGAAGAGTATGAACTCGAACGCCCCTCCAAGAGTTACCCAAAGCGCAGGCTGCTACCCCGACTAGAGGAGGAAGCACCTACATCACCAGCGCATGACATGGCCGACCGGCCACCTCGTGGCCACGATAGAGAGGCCTCTTGGCCCTCCACTCAAGCCATGCCCCGACGCCGCGTCAAGCATACTAAGGCACGGGAAAATGCGCCCGACCTGCGCGAAATACTGGAGGACAAGGAAAGGCAAACTAGATCGATCTACGGATCACACAGGCGCCCCATGGCACATGACGGTGATCGTCACTCCGGATGCAATAAATCCGGCCGGGCCAAACTCAACAGACAAAGCTCCTTCGAGCTGCCTCGTGATATAGCCCAATACAGAGGCGCCGCACACCCACTATGCTTCACAGATGAAGTAATGGATCATAAAATCCCTGAGGGCTTCAAAGCCGTAAACATCGAATCGTACGATGGCACAACAGATCCTGCGGTATGGATCGAGGATTATCTCCTTCATATCCACATGGCCCGTGGGGATGATCTACACGCCATCAAATACCTCCCACTCAAACTTAAGGGACCGGCCCGGCATTGGCTTAACAGCTTGCCAGCAGACTCAATCGGTTCTTGGGAGGACCTAGAAGCCGCATTCCTTGACCACTTCCAGGGCACTTATGTGCGACCACCGGACGCCGATGACCTAAGCCACATAATTCAGCAGCCAGAGGAATCGGCCAGGCAATTCTGGACACGGTTCCTAACAAAGAAAAACCAGATAGTCGACTGTCCGGACGCAGAGGCCTTAGCGGCCTTCAAGCATAATATCCGTGACGAGTGGCTTGCCCGACACTTGGGACAGGAAAAGCCGAAATCTATGGCAGCCCTCACGACACTCATGACCCGCTTTTGCACGGGAGAAGACAGCTGGCTAGCTCGCAGCAACAATTTAACCAAGAACCCTGGTAATTCGAATACCAAGGACAAAAGTGATAGGTCGTGTCGGAACAAACAAAAGTGCCGCGTTAACAGCGACAGCAACGAGGATACGACAGTTAATGCCGGATTCCGAGGATACAAATCCGGTCAATGGAAAAAGCCATTCAAAAGAAATACTCAGGGCCCGTCTAGTTTGGACCGAATACTCTACCGCTTGTGCCAGATACATGGCACCCCCGAAAAGCCAGCCAATCACACCAACAGGGATTGTTGGGTGTTCAAGCAGGCAGGCAAGTTAAGAGCCAAAAACAAAGACAAGGGGCTGTATAGCGACAATGAGGAGGAGCCCATGCCGCCGAACAATGGTGGACAGAAGGGATTTCCCCCGCAAGTGTGGACGGTGAACATGATAAACGCAACCCACATCCCCAAGAGGGAGCGGAAGCGTGCGTTACGGGACGTATATGCGATGGAGCCAGTCGCCCCAAAGTTCAACCCATGGTCCTCCTGCCCGATCACCTTTGATCGAAGGGACCACCCCACTAGCATCTGTCATGGCGGCTTCGCCGCATTGGTTCTAGACCCAATCATTGACGTATTTCATCTCACAAGAGTCCTCATGGACGGCGGCAGCAGCCTAAACCTGCTTTACCAGGATACAGTGCGAAAAATGGGCATAGATCCCTCGAGGATCAAGCCCACCAAAACAACCTTTAAAGGCGTCATACCAGGTGTAGAAGCCAACTGTACAGGCTCAGTCACACTGGAAGTGGTCTTCGGATCTCCGGATAACTTCCGAAGCGAGGAGTTAATCTTCGACATAGTCCCGTTCCATAGTGGCTATCACGCACTGCTCGGGCGAACCGCATTCGCAAAATTCAATGCGGTACCGCACTATGCATACCTCAAGCTCAAGATGCCAGGCCCTAGAGGAGTAATCACAGTCAATGGGAACACCGAACGCTCCCTCCGAATGGAGGAGCACACGGCAGCGCTCGCAGCAGAAGTACAAAGCAGCCTCTCTAGGCAGTTCTCCAGTTCGGCCTTCAAAAAGCCGGACACTGTCAAGCGCGCCCGGAGTACCCAACAACAAGACCGCCTGGCACGTTCTGAGCTAGCGTAGCAATGCGGCCCCAACCCTAGCCCTCGCGATATAGCGAAACCAGTGCTTCGCGTACATAACTACGCTCTTGAAATACCATGGGCACAGGGGAAGGGGCACTATCACGGCACGCCCGAAATACGGCTTAAACCGCACCAGGGGCTGCCGGATTCCTTTTTTTTCTTTTTTTCTCTTACTCTCAGGACTCCATACTTTGGATGACCCGTTCGGCAATTCAACTGCCGCATAAACAATGCAAGATCCAGGAAAGCAGACAAGCCACGCCGCATTATGGAAATCCCAGGTGGTCTCTATTGCGAGCAGTATACCTGTTTTTTAATACAATTCCGCGGCCTGCCCCTGGCCAGGACATGTTAAATAGTCCAATTTCTTTTGCTTATCGCACTATTTGTATCGTTTCGCTTTCATAGCAGCCCTTCTATAAACAATGCATAGCTTTTTGTCTATTTTTTGCATTAGCCTCTTTTTATATATATGTTTATCAATAACATGTTGCATCCGTACACTGTGGTACGGCAAAATACGCCAGGGGCTTCAGTACCCATCAATATGGCGTGAGAAGTCCGTACACTTTCACAAGTGCGGCACCTCGAACTTATAGCACTATATGCATCGGCTCCGAATCATGATTTGGGTCAATAGTTGGGTTTGCCCGGCTCCTATGTTTTGGTGCCTTACGTTCCGCTATATCGGCTAAGGTAGCACTAGGAGAACTACTGCGATTGTGCCCCAGTTGAGCTAGGCTGAGCACCTCAGTAGAGAAAGCTAAAACTGACTGTCATGATGAGGCGAGAGACCGGTCGCTGTTCGAGAGGTTTTTTGAGTCCTTAAAGACTTATGCCGCTTCGAGCGAGGAACCGGCTTTGTCCGGCCAAGGCGTGGATAGCGCCCCAAACTCGGTCTTCCGAATACTAGGGGCTTCGCCAAAATTTAAAATTATAGAGTTCTATGGCTAAGTGAGAGTGTTCAAGCATTATAGTCCGATTGCCTTGTTCGTTGTGCTGAGCGCCTCCCTCGACGGACCCAATCATGGGAGAAAGAGCACTCAGGTTTATCCCGAACACCCCAGCACTAGTGGCATGGGGGCAGAAGCCGACGACTGGCCATCTCTCAATTTTTTGATAAACAGCCGCACAGATTCAAGCATTGCTTAGCGCATATGAACAAGTTTTCAGCGCACAGGATAACACGAGCGAGTTCATTCAAAAATTACATCCTTAGTGCATTCATCCGCCATAAGGCGGGCACCGGCCAGAACATCCTTGTAATAGTTCTCGGGCTTGCGATGCTCCTTCCCCGGCGGCGGCCCGTCCCTCACAAGCTTCTCACCGTCCAGCTTACCCCGGTGCACCTTTGCACGGGCAAGGGCCCTACGGGCACCTTCGATGCAGACAGAGCGCTTGATGACCTCGAGCCTTGGACAAGCCTCCACCAGCCGCCGCACCAGTCCGAAGTAGCTCCCAGGCAGGGCCTCTCCAGGCCACAGCCGAACTATGAAGCCCTTCAGGGCCTGTTCGGCCGCCTTGTGGAGCTCGACCAGCTGCTTCAGCTGGTCGCTCAAGGGCACAGGGTGTCCGGCCTCAGCGTACTGAGACCAGAACACCTTCTCTGTCGAGCTGCCTTCCTCGGCTCGGTAGAATGCGGCAGCATCGGATACACTGCGGGGAAGATCTGCGAATGCCCCTGGAGAGCTCCGGATTCAGGTAAGTAACAAGTAGTTTACTTTTATATGTCTGCTTTGCATAGAGATTGCCTTACCCGCCGCTATCTTTTTCACCGCATCCAATTCCTGGAGGGCCTTCTGGGCTTCGGCCTTGGCAGATTTGGCAGTTTTAAGGGCCACAGCAAGCTCGGACGCTCGCGTCTACGAGTCAAGCTCCAAACTCTCATGTTTTTTCATGAGAGCCTGAAGCTCTTGCTGCACCTCGCCGACCTGCGCCTCAAATTTATCCCGCTCGGTGCGCTCCGTGGCCGCTCTCTTCTTGGCCTCGGACAGCGCCTGCTTGAGGGTCGCCACCTTAGTTGTGGCCCCTACAATAAGCAGTATACTCCTGTCATTTTTTGCAATTGCGTCTTCTTATAGGCATTTTTTATATAAGGTATCTCTTACCTTCTTTCTCCTCGAGCTGCCGTTTGGCAAGGCCGAGCTCTTGCTTGGTCCGCTCGAGGCCCTGCTTCAGGGCACCCACCTCCGCAGTCAGTGCGGCGGTGGCCAGCAGCGAAGCCTACATACGTATATTGACTCCTTTTTAGTTAGACTCCTGCGATATTTAATAGATCCTTTATTCGGCTTTTTTTTCCAAATGCCAAATAGAGCATCAGGGGCTACTGTCTATGTGGTAATATTTTTACATATTTCTACTTACCTCGAAGCCTGTTAGAAGGCTAGCATAAGCTTCAGTAAGTCCGCTTTTGGTGGACCGAACCTTCTGGACCACCGTACTCATGATGGTACGGTGCTCCTCGTCAATGGAGGCGCCCTTAAGCACCTCCAGCAGATTGTCCGGCGCCTCCGATTGGACGGAGGACGCCGACTCAATAGGCTTGCTCCTCTTGGCAGGAGTACGCCTGCCGCGGTCTGGAACCGTTGATGATTCCGGCGCGGTGTCTGGCTTAAAGACAGACTTGGAGCCCTGGGGGGTCTTGTCCCCTTTACTCCTGGAGTCCGGGAGGTCGCCTCGTGGCTCCTCCTGGACCACCTCCTCTTGCCCCGGAGCTTGTCGCGATGCCACTTCGGCGTCATCCGCAGCACAGGGGGAGGCAGCAGGCGGAACTGAATTCACGTCCGATGAATCCAGGGAGCCGCTCGACGACTCATCGAGCCCGTCCTTGGGTGGGCTGCATGATTATATTCGACATTAGGGAAAGATGCACAACAAAAGGAATATCATGAGTTACTCTAGTATCCGAACACTTACGATTTCGCTGGACGCTTGGCCCTGTCCGGCCACACCTCTTCGTTCTCATCGGCGTCGGGGGCGTAGTCTAGCAGAGGGGTTTTCCTCTTCTTGGACCCTTCGGCCTCCCCTACTAGGGCGGCCTTCCTCTTCTTTCCTCCCCCCGCTGGAGGGGGAGAGGTCTCTTCTTCCTCCTCCTCGTCTTCACGGGAGGAGTGCGTCTCGGACTCATCGAACGACGAGTCCAACACCACCATATGCCGGGAACTCTTTCGAGTCCCCGTGGACTTCTTCTTCTTGGCCTTCTTCTACGGCACCACATAAGGTGCCGGAACCAACAACTTCACTAGGAGAGCAGGGGCTGGGTCTTCTGGCAAGGGAGCCGGATAGTTAATCAGTCCGGACTTCGCCTGCCAATCCTGTCAAAGGTGAGGGAGTTTAGATCCCGCATAGAGTCAAACTATGAAGAAAACTTAACATCCTGTAAAAGATGAAAATATTTTACCTCGCCAGCAGGACGCTGCGAGCTGAATCCGCGGTCTTCGGAGGCGGATGTGGGAGCCTCGGCGCCTTTGGTTAGCCCCTTCCAGACATCTTCATATGTCGTGTCGAAGAGCCTGCTCAGAGTTCGGTGCTGCGCCGGGTTGAACTCCCACAAATTGAAGTCCCGTTCTTGACACGGAAGGATCCGGCGGACGAGCATGACCTGGACTACGTTGACAAGCTTGAGCTGCTTGTTCACCAGGGACTGGATGCATTTTTGCAGTCCGGTCACCTCTTCTTCTCGCCCCACGACAAGCCCATCTCCTTCCAGGACGTGAGCCGCGTAGGGGGTCCGGGTCGGAATTCAGGGGCTGCGATCCACTTCGGATCGCGTGGCTCGGTGATGTAAAACCACCCTGACTGCCACCCCTTCAAGGTCTCCACAAAGGAGCCCTCGAGCCATAGGACGTTGGCTATTTTGCCCGCCATGGCACCTCCGCACTCCGCCTGGTTGCCGCGCGCCACCTTTGGCTTGACGTTGAAGGTCTTGAGCCAGAGGCCGAAATGGGGGCGGATGCAGAGGAAAGCCTCGCACACGATGATAAACGCTGAGATATTGAGGGTGAAGTTCCGGGCCAGATCGTGGAAATCTAGGCCATAGTAGAACATGAGCCCACGGACAAATGGGTGGAGAGGAAAACCCAGTCCGCGGAGGAAGTGGGGAAGAAATACTACCCTCTCATGGGGCCTTGGGGTGGGGAGAATCTGCCCCTCCCCTCCTCAGGAAGCCGGTGCGTGATGTCTTTGGACAGGTATCCGGCCTTCCTTAGCGTTTTGACATGGCCCTCCGTGATGGAGGAGACCATCCACTTGCCTCCCGCTTCGGACATTGTTGGAGAAGGTTGAGGTAGGAAGTGCGGGCTTGGGCGCTGGAGCTCGGGTGCGCAGAAGATGGATAGGCAAAGGAGGAAGAAGGCGTAGGTAAAAAGGTGGATCCTTATCCCGTTATATGAGCGGATGCGACTATGCGTCCCCACCAGCCTAGTAAAACTCGCTTGCCTCCCAAGTGCCGTGATAAATGGCGCGGTTGGGTTACCCATGTCCGTATTGATGAGAATCCCGTAAATGGGGGACACGATCTCTGCTTTGACAAGACGTGCCAAGGAAACCACCTCGCAAAACACGCTGAGGTGGAAAAGTGAAAACGTTTCGAATAAAGGCTTGGCCGTAGTGTGATGTCATGCTGTGGAATACGTCAGCAGATTAGATTTGTGTTAATATTATTCTCTCTGTGGCAATACGTGGAAACTTATTTTGCACAGCCGGACACTACTCTTGGTGTTTACAAACTTTTATGAAGAATTTGGAGGAGGAACCCGCCTTGCAATGCCGAAGACAATCTACACGCCGGACTCGTCGTCATTGAAGCCTGGTTCAGGGGCTACTGAGGGAGTCCTGGATTAGGGGGTGTTTGGGTAGCCGGACTATACCTTCAGCCGGACTCCAAGACTATGAAGATACAAGATACAAGATTCAAGATCTCCTACCATTGTAACCGACTTTGTGTAATCCTAACCCTCTCCGCTGTCTATATAAACCGGAGGGTTTTAGTCCGTAGGACAACTTCATCATACAACAATCATACCATAGGCTAGCTTCTAGGGTTTAGCCTCCTTGATCTCGTGGTAGATCTACTCTTGTACTACCCATATCATCAATATTAATCAAGCAGGACGTAGGGTTTTACCTCCATCAAGGGGGCCCGAACCTGGGTAAAACATCGTGTTCCTTGCCTCCCGTTACCATCCGGCCTAGACGCACAGTTCGGGACCCCCTACCCGAGATCCGCCAGTTTTGACACCGACACTCCCCACCGCCGGCCATGTCACCATCGTAGCTCCGGCTGCGCAACTTGGCGTTTGAGCTCACCATTGCACTCACCGAACTTCCGTGAGTCGAACACGACTAACCACGGCTCCTTCCTTGCTCGGCATCGCCCAAACCATTGCCGGCTGAACTCCGCCGCTGCCCAACTCGCCGCTGCCGCCGCTACAGGCCACCCCAGCTCCGGTCGCTGCCACCACTGGATGTGCGCGTGTGCCAGCAACCCATAGCCGCAAACCTCGCCCGAAACCGTCGCCCGTAGCTCAATTCCGAGCGGACTCCGCCGCGGCTTGAGGTCGCCGCCGGCCAAACTCCAGCGTGCTGACGCGGCCGCGTAATTAGTGCTAATCACCGCCAGCTAAACCACTTTTAGACGCTGACAACGGGCCCCGCACCGGGTCAAAGCCCAAGTCAACGCGGGATTAGTGTCTGACTCACTAGCCAATGGACCCCAAGGGTCAGTTTTGACCCTGTTGACCTTGCTGACGTCGTGCTGTCGTCATGCTAACGCAGTAAGTGATTTTCTGGATTTTAAAATAATCCAGGAATTCCAGAAAATTGCCTAAACTTCGAAAAATCATAGAAATTCAACCGTAACTCCAAATGAAATAATGTATATATGAAAAATTATCAGCAAAATTCAAGGAATCTGTTTATGGCATTTTCATGCATGTTAGAACAACTTATGGATGCTTTTTAGGCCAATTCACATAAATGGAATTTAAACTCTCACATATGGAGTTTGAATTTGAACCTAGGGTTCAAACCAACTCCATTTAACATGTTGCTAGTTGCATTAGCTCAAAACACAGCATATTGACATGTCATGATCATGCATCATATTGTGCATTGCATTGATTATGTTCATTCTCTATTGCCGGTGGTTGTCCCCTCTCGATAGACGTTGTACCGACGCTGTGATCGTTGACACTGATGAAGACCAAATGATATCTTCAGAAGTGCCAGGCAAGCAAAATCCCTTTGTTCATTTTGATACAATTCCACTCTCGCTCCTGCTCTCTTTTACTGCATTAGGACAACGGTGATTCAACTGTTACATGCTGCGGTAGTTGAACCCTTTTCCTCTGCATGACCTGTCATTGCCACAGTAAATAAATGAAACCCACTAGCATGAGTAGGAGTTGTTTGAGCCCTGATGTGCCTACCATTCATGTTTGTTTGTCATGCCTGCTACTGCTTAGAGTTGAGTCAGGTCTGATTCATCGGGGATGAATCAGAGGTGTGTAAACATGTCCTACTGTTGAGAGCTAAGTGTGTGAACACGATTTGGTTAAGGTGGTGGTGAGAGGCCATGTAGGAGTACATGGTGGGCTGTCTCATTGAAACCGTTCTTAGGAACTGAGTTCTGTGTTTGTGATCCATGAAACAGTTACTACCATGCATTGGGCCCGAAACCAATGGACCCTCTCGGCTTCTTGAGCACCCTTGTCCTCTGTCTAGGAGTTGCAACTAGTTTCTGGTGTTTATAGGATATGTGTTGGCGGCCGTGCGTAGCGCTGACCCTAGGGGTGGGCTATGATGCGGTAGATACACCATGGCCAGGCATGCCGGGCGCCCGTTTGGTGTCTCAGAATCCTGTACACATCGTCCGGGTCCGTATGTGGAAACCTCGGCCGGACTCCCTGCGGATGGAACCTGGATAGGCGATAAACCTAGACTAGAGACTTGAGTGTTTAGGTAGGCCGTGGCCGACACCCTCGTTGGGCTTCCACTTGAAGGTTGCCGAGTACATGTCGTGTAAACGACGGTAAGTGGTGAGAGCGTGTGTGAAGAAGTACACCCCTGCAGGGTTATAAATGATCTATTCGAATAGCCGTGTCCGCGGTAAAGGACTTCTGGGTTGCCTATAACAGTTCATAGACAAGTGAAAGTGGATACTCTAAAACTCGCAAGATAAGTGTGAGTGCTATGGATGGCCTTCTCGTAGGGAGATGGGAGCGGATCCATAGTGGTGTATTGAATGGTGAATATGTGGACTCGTGTGCGCCACCTCAAAAGAGTTGCTTGCAGTCGTAGTTCAGGTTAGCTACTAAGTCAAAGATGGCTTGCTGCAGTTAAACTCCACCACCCCCTTGTTGATACCGATGCATATGTAGCTAGTTCTGATGTAAGTCTTGCTGAGTACCTTTGTACTCACGTTTGCTTAATTTATGTTCTGCAGAGAGATTTCAGTCTCGCTAGTAGTTCTGCGTGGACTTCGACGTTTAGCCTGATACCTCAGCTTCGATCTTGTGCCCTCGGCAGGATCTGGTAGATAGTCAGGCTTCTCAGCCTTTTTCATTTATAGAGATCTGAATGTTGGGTCATGAGACCCATGTTTGTATTTCTCACTCCTCGGAGCCTAATCAATAATACTTGAGTCGTAGAGTTATGTTGTGATGCCATGTTGTATTTACACATATCGAGCATATTGCGTGTATGATTGAAATGCTTGGTATGTGTGGGACCGACAATCTAGTTGTTTATCCTTGGAAGCCTCTCTTATGGGGAAATGTAGTCTAGTGCTTCCATGAGCCATAGTAGTCCGCTACAGCCCGGTTCACCGGAGTCCTGTTAGCCCAGCACTACTGCTCAGGACACTTGACTGGCCGGCATGTGTTTCACTTCGTTCCTATGTCTGTCCCTTCGGGGAAATGTCACGCGGTGACATCTGGAGTCCTGCCTAGCCTACTACAGCCCGGTTTCCCGGAGTCCTGTTAGCCCAGTGCTACAGCCCGGATTCACACGCTGCTAACCGACATGCTCGATGTGATTCATGTATGCCTGTCCCCATAGGTTAGTGCCGCTCTGGGTTGACGACTAGCCATGTCGGTCAGGTTCTTTGTCATATGGATGCTAACGACACTATCATATACGTGAGCCAAAAGGCGCAAATGGTCCCGGGCCAGGGTAAGGCGACACCTGTGGGAATACCGCGCGCGAGGCCTCAAAGTGATATGAGGTGTTACCGGCTAGATCGATGTGACTTAGAATCGGGGTCCTGACAGCTTTGGTATCAGAGCCTGACTGCCTGTAGGATTACCAAGCCAAACCGGTCGATGTTTTGTCTAGAAATGCTTTAGTTATGTAGGGGAATTGATTGTGGTAGGGAACGTAAGGCTCTTTTTACTCCTTATCCTCATGACCTTCTGATCTGAGTCATCTTATCTTTTCTACGGGGTTAAGTACTAGGCTTCTCTTCTATCTCTCAGGATGACGTGTTACTAAACCGTAGTTGCCTAGGATTGTTGAGTTCAAGCCTCAGTTCAGTTCCTACTACTTCCATATGTTCATAATTGGTCTCAGAACCTTGATATTGTGATGTTGAGTGGTTATGCCACCATTTTTGCAGGATGTCTCAAATCATTTTGAGCATTTACAGCCGTTATGCTGTCCGAGTCATCTCAGGTTTCTAAACAATCTGATGCATTTGCAAATCCTTCCTCCTAGTTCCCGATGTTCTTTTGGGACAGTTTGAGCACACTAATCCGTCTGTTGAGGTACTCCGCTTCCTCGGCATTTATGTTGGAGCTATTATTATGACCCTAGGTGTCTAGAGTATCACCTGGTAATCTAGCAATGCTTTGCATCCCCAGTGTGATGATTCTGGCCACCATTCTCGAAAGTGTCCCGTGATGCCGTTTAGTTAGTAGGCATTCTATTCCTGGGTTCTTGGCCCAAGATCCACTCTACTTACCTCGTGTTGATAGTGTTGTTTGTACCTTTAGGATATTAGTAACCTTTGCGATAGTCCTCGAGGTCCATGGTATTTCCTTCTTCCAAATACCATGAACCATTAAGGCAGAAGTTCTTTGAACCAAAAGATCACCATTAGAGTACTCCTGAGGAGTTCTCCATTCATAATTGTGACTCTGCCAGTCCTACCTCTCAGCATGGGTTATCCGGAAGAAATATGTTGAACTTGTTCGGCATACTAACCTATGCATCCACAACTCAGAAAGATATATGTTCCTTTGAGTTGTCCCTCTGTAGTTGTATTCTGATCCTTTTCTATCAGTTGATAGCCAAGTTTATGTCATGCATTCGTGTTATCAATGCCTATTATTCTTGTGGTCCATCGAGCCATTCTATTCCGGAATGACTAGGAGAAACAAACTCCAACACCTCATCCATTTCTTGGACTGGTCAAAGTAGTTGTATTCCGCAGATCAAAATGCCAATCCAGCTTTTGTTTTGTTCTACCTCGAAGTATTACCCCCTTTATGTCAGGATTGTCATAGGAAATGCAGCATCTCTCATGAATTCTTGACGTAGTGATACTCTCCCCATCATTATTCATTTCTCGGTTTCCGTGTTGTTGCAACCGGAATGTCGACAAGTGAATCGTGATGTGTGAAATCAATACTCCTAGCAACCCCGTTGCTTGGTAGTTAAAGGACAATAACTTCATTCTTAGCATGTTGGTTATTGAATCATCGTTCTAAGGTAGATTGTGCTACCTAGTCATTGTTTCTGGTGCACTCTTCGACCAATGTGTTAGGAGTGTGTCAATCCATCACTCTCTTGATCACATTGTCTTGCCCTGAAAAGCAAGATTGTTCTCGAGCTTAGTAACATATCGGTGGTTCGTGATGTTCCGAATATCTTCTTGGAAGTATTACCAGGTTGTCACCTGCCCGCTATGTTGAGTTTGTGATCATGTTGGTTTTCCTCCAAACCGTCCTTTCTCCAAGAATCCGTGTCGGATACCCTGAGCAAGTTGGTTAAGCTAAACAACAACTTGGAGAGTTGAAAGATAAAAGCTTGTCTGACTCAGTTCATTCCAAAGGGATATCTTGCGTGTGTGCGCGTGTGTGTTGGAGAAAGATGATATCTTCATCAATTGATCCTTGTGATCAATTGTCGGTGCTATTATGTTACCCAAACTTTGATTTGAGTGTGGGCTATCGTCAAATCAAATCAGAACCAACGATATTCATAATGTTGTCCTACTCGTGGTTGATTCCTCGAGCATACATCATTATATTCTTTGGGTCTGACCAATGCTATCACCGTGTTCACTTAATTATGGATTTCCATTTATAGGGAAACCTGGATGAATTGTTGTTGAGCCCATCGACAACATCCATGTCCTCTCCATGATTTTGTCGAACATTAAGCGAGTGTTGGAAACTTTTGAAAGCATCTCTTCATGCTAGCTCATGAAGCATATGTTGGATGAAAGAAGTGACTTCCTCTGATTCACGTGCATTTGGTGCAAGTTGCCGCCGTGAGTTCGAGAAAGTTAGTTTTGCTTCCTCTGGAATCATCCCAAGTTAGTCATGCACGTGTGAAGTATTCCATGGTCTGATAGACTGATCATCTTCATTCCATATGAATTCCATAGCACACTAAGCCACTGATTGACCTGTTCCAGGAAAAGAAGTTGTTGTGCTATCCTAGGTCATGCACAAGATTTCGATATCCTCAATGATGGTTCCCCACCAGAACTCAGTAGTGTTTTATTATAAGACTACTATGTGGTCATACTTGTCTGGGACAACGTGTTCACATGTTGTAGCAGAACCAGCTCATGTTTTGGGGCTTGCTATCGCAGTTCATTCCCCGAGAATCTCGCAACGTCGTCTTGTCGATTTGTGTTGCAAACTTCCATTTTCCTTTCTAGACTCGATGAGTCTGGAATATCCTGACACCAACCAGATCTGAATCTCAGGCATATATGATGGTTGGAGCATTTTCCAAGAACTATAATATTGGTCCCTCGATAACCGGTAAAGTGGATGTCATGGCCAACACATCCAGCCGGAAGACCTATTATTGTAGTATCTCGATTGAAGAAAGTTGGCCACCTCCCCATGAGGATTTCGTAGGATTTACCTCCGTAGTTAATCCTTGCGGATTCTTGTGCTCCCGAAGTCTGACCTTTTACTTGATGTCCTAGATACCAAACCATATCAATAAATGGGTTATCCTAGCACATCAAGGAGAACATTAGAAGTGGAGTGCTAAATGTCTCTCGGTCGATCATCCAGATTTTGTTTCCTTGGCCTCGCTAAGGTGAAATCTGAGAAAGTGTTATCTTCCTTTGCATCTGCATCATCCATCACCATTCATCATGGTGGTATGTCGTGTTGCCAGGATCCTTGACATAGATATTGGTAAAACCTTGATGAATATGGAGATGCTCAAGTTCTTGAGAGCACGTGCAAGCACCAGGTTTTACCATTGGCGTTAACAGGGATTTGCTTCCAGTTTCCTCGGTTATGTTATAACCTTTTCAAACAGTGGACTCACTCTCGACTGTTGAGCTCTTCCCCAGTTACCAGAATCATACCCAACATTTGCATTTTGTTCCCAGCCTGCACCTCAGTAGTTGTTGTTCAGGATCATCTTCAAAAGTGGACTTACCATGGGTCTCATCCATTTCCGATGATAAGAAAAAATCATCCATTGCGTTGTCTTCAACAAGGTAGTCCACATCATCCATCCTAGTCCGAGTATGTCATTCTTTCGAACTCCTTCAAATGATCGTTTGTGATTGCCTTAGGCTGGTATAAAGAGTTTCAATGATCTCCGAATCAAAAGTAATTCTTTTTGCCACTTAAGGGAATAATTCTACGAGTCACCTTCCCCGAGGTATCACGTTACGAAATCATGGCAAATATCTCCTTGCTACTTTGGAATTCATGCTCCATCTTATTCAAGTATGGAATGGTTGCCTACCTAGTGAACCTTCGCCAACCGTTTCACTCCATCCCTTTAGGTGTATGCTTCGTTTCTCAGCTCGAGAGATGTTACTATGTCTCATTCCATGAGTTGATCTTGTGATCATTAAGATGATCCTAAGTTGCTCGAATCCCAGGAAGGTTGATTCTTCTTAAATTCTCCCTTTCTACTCGTTGTCATGTTGGATGTAGTTCTCAAAGCAAGACGTCGAGATCAAGGTGATGCAATGAATCAACATCCTCGAGAAAGACGTCTCGAACGTGAACATTGTGTTAGCTTGTGTCCCTCTGTCTTCTTACCTCATGGCTTGAATCTCGGGACGAGATTCTTGTTTAGTAGGGGTGAGTTGTCACAGCCCTAGCCTTAGCCTTTGCTTAACCTTGCATGATCATCATGTCATCATGTTTAAGTTTTATGAAACTCTCAAATGGGGATGGTCAAGCCCTAGCACAAATGCAATTCAAATAGTTTCAAATAAAAATATTTTCAATGAACTCAAAATGCCTTTTAAAAATGTTCATCATCTTTGGTTTAAGGTGGAAGCATCTACCCAAGATGATTTGCATTTTTGCTGGACACATTTGGGCTTTGAATTAAATCACTAGGTATTTGAATTTGGGCATTTAATCAATATAAATATTTTAAATGCTCGAATAATCCTGGAAACAATTTTGGGCAGTCGTAAATATTTCAAATAAAGCCCAAAATATATCCCAGGATTTATGGAAATGAGTTAGTATTATTACTAATTCCTAACATATCAAATAAATAGAAAACAGAAAACTAATAGAAGGAGAGAGAGAGAGTTTCCTTACCTGGCGCCACCTAGCGGCCCAGCTGGCCCAGCAAGCCCACCAGGGGCACGGGCGTTTTCTTCCCCGCGCCAGCGCACGAAGCAGCTCGCTGGAGCGCGCCGATGCCGCCTTGGCCACCTCCTGCTTCCTCCCCGGGCCTTCTAGCGACGCCACGGAGATGCCCCATGGCCCCTCGCTCCTCTCCCTCACTCTCCGCTCTCCCCCTCGCCCTCTGCTCCCTCTCCCGAGCACACCCGAGCGGAGCTCGTCGTCGCCAATGCAATTTACCGCGGCCACCGTCCATCCCGTGCCTCCTCGATGGGTCCAGAGGAACCGCCTCGACCCCCGCGTCCTCTGCACCAATCCAGGCGCCGCCAGGAGCTCCGTGATGACGACCCCGAGCTCTTCTTCCTCCTCGGACCCGTGGGTCACCGCCGGTCGATTCGCGCCACCGAGGACGTCCCCAAGCCCGTTGAGCCGTTCTTCGACCTCCCTGTGAGCTCCTGTTGTTTCCGCCTCGCTCTCCCCCTCCGTTCCTGTTCCCTAGCCCCGTCTTCCGATCAAGCCCGAAACTCCCCGCCGCCGGCCATGTCGCCATCGTAGCTACGACCGCGCAACTTGGCGTTCGAGCTCACCGTTGCACTCACTGCACTTCCGTGAGTCGAACACAACTAACCACGGCTCCTCCCTTGCTCGGCATCGCCCAAACCATTGCCGGCCGAACTCCGGCCGCCGCCCAACTCGCCGCCGCCGCCGCTACAGGCCACCCCAGTTCCGGTCGCTGCCACCATTGGATGCGCGCGTGTGCCAGCAACCCATAGCCGCAAACCTCGCCCAAAACAGTCGCCCATAGCTCAATTCTGAGCGGACTCCACCGCGGCTTGAGGTCGCTGCCGGCCAAACTCCAGCGTGCTGACGTGGCCGTGTAATTAGTGCTAATCACCGCTAGCTAAACCACTTTTAGACGCTGATAACGGGCCCCGCAGCGGGTCAAAGCCCAAGTCAACGCGGGATTAGTGTCTGACTCACTGGCCAATGGACCCCACGGGTCAGTTTTGACCCTATTGACCTTGCTGACGTCGTGCTGTCGTCATGCTGACGCAGTAAGTGATTTTTTGGATTTTAAAATAATCCAGGAATTCCAGAAAATTGCCTAAACTTCAAAAAATCATAGAAATTCAACCGTAACTCCAAATGAAATAATTTATATATGAAAAATTATCAGCAAAATTCAAGGAATCTGTTTATGGCATTTTCATGCATGTTAGAACAACTTATGGATGCTGTTTAGGCCAATTCACATAAATGGAATTTAAACTCTCACATATGGAGTTTGAATTTGAACCTAGGGTTCAAACCAACTCCATTTAACATGTTGCTAGTTGCATTAGCTCAAAACACAGCATATTGACATGTCATGATCATGCATCATATTGTGCATTGCATTGATTGTGTTCATTCTCTATTGCCGGTGGTTGTCCCCTCTCGATAGACGTGGTACCGACGCTGTGATCGTTAACACTGATGAAGACCCAATGATATCTTCAGAAGTGCCAGGCAAGCAAAACCCCTTTGTTCATTTTGATACAATTCCACTCTCGCTCCTGCTCTCTTTTACTACATTAGGACAACAGTGATTCAACTGCTACATGCTGCGGTAGTTGAACCCTTTTCCTCTGCATGACCTGTCATTGCCACAATAAATAGATGAAACCCACTAGCATGAGTAGGAGTTGTTTGAGCCCTGATGTGCTTACTCATTCATGTTTGTTTGTCATGCCTGCTACTGCTTAGAGTTGAGTCAGGTCTGATTCATCGAGGATGAATCAGAGGTGTGTAAACATGTCCTACTGTTGAGAGCTAAGTGTGTGAACACGATTTGGTAAAGGTGGCGGTGAGAGGCCATGTAGGAGTACATGGTGGGTTGTCTCATTGAAACCGTTCTTAGGAACTGAGTTCTGTGTTTGTGATCCATGAAACAGTTACTACCATGCATTGGGCCCGAAACCAATGGACCCTCTTGGCTTCTTGATCACACTTGTCCTCTGTCCAGGAGTTGCAACTAGTTTCTGGTGTTTATAGGATATGTGTTGGCGGCCATGCATAGCGCTGACCCTAGGGGTGGGCTATGATGCG
This sequence comes from Triticum dicoccoides, assembly GCF_002162155.2. Lineage (NCBI taxonomy): Eukaryota > Viridiplantae > Streptophyta > Magnoliopsida > Poales > Poaceae > Triticum > Triticum dicoccoides. The sequence continues at coordinate 212,351,605 of NC_041390.1, read as the reverse complement.
GTAGATACACCATGGCCGGGCATGCCGGGCGCTCGTTTGGTGTCTCGGAACCCTGTACACACCGTCCGGGGCCGTATGTGGAAACCTCGGCCAGACTCCCTGTGGATGGAACCTAGATAGGCGATAAACCTGGACTAGAGACTTGAGTGTTTAGGTAGGCCGTGGCTGACACCCTCGTTGGGCTTCCGCTTGAAGGTTGCCGAGTACATGTCGTGTAAACAGCGGTAAGTGGTGAGAGCGTGTGTGAAGAAGTACACCCCTGCAGGGTTATAAATGATCTATTCGAATAGTCGTGTCCGCGGTAAAGGACTTCTGGGTTGCCTATAATAGTTCATAGACAAGTGAAAGTGGATACTCTAAAACTCACAAGATAAGTGTGAGTGCTATGGATGGCCTTCTCGTAGGGAGACGGGAGCGGATCCATAGTGGTGTATTGAATGGTGAATATGTGGACTCGTGTGCGCCACCTCAAAAGAGTTGCTTGCAGTCGTTGTTCAGGTTAGCTACTAAGTCAAAGCTGGCTTGCTGCAGTTAAACTCCACCACCCTCAGCTTCGATCTTGTGCCCTCGGCAGGATCTGGTAGATAGTCAGGCTTCTCGTCCTTTTTCATTTATAGAGATCTGAATGTTGGGTCATGAGACCCATGTTTGTATTTCTCACTCCTCGGAGCCTAATGAATAATACTTGAGTTGTATAGTTATGTTGTGATGCCATGTTGTATTTACACATATCGAGCATATTGTGTGTATGATTGAAATGCTTGGTATGTGTGGGATCCGACAATCTAGTTGTTTATCCTTGGCAGCCTCTCTTATGGGGAAATGTAGTCTAGTGCTTCCATGAGCCATAGTAGTCCGCTACAGCCCGGTTCACCGGAGTCCTGTTAGCCCAGCACTACTGCTCAGGACACTTGACTGGCCGGCAGGTGTTTCACTTCATTCCTGTGTCTGTCCCTTCGGGGAAATGTCACGCGGTGACATCCGGAGTCCTGCCTAGCCTGCTACAGCCCGGGTTCCCGGAGTCCTGTTAGCCCAGTGCTACAGCCCGGATTCACACGCTGCTGACCGACATGCTCGATGTGATTCATGTATGCCTATCCCCATAGGTTAGTGCGGCTTTGGGTTCACGACTAGCCATGTTGGCCCGGGTTCTCTGTCATATGGATGCTAGCGACATTATCATATACGTGAGCCAAAAGGTGCAAATGGTCCCGGGCCATGGTATGGCAACACCCGTGGGAATACCGTGCGTGAGGCCGCAAAGTGATATGAGGTGTTACCGGTTAGATCAATGTGACTTAGAATCGGGGTCCTGGCACCTGAAGAGCCAGCGACCAACGGCAGAGCAGCCTACCTCTGCCGTCCGTGACCCCGGCCAAAACCCCGCTCCCCGCCCCACCGCACTGCCGTGGTTGCGCCGCCCCCAGGCCAATCCACAAAGACTCCCCGTCATCCAGATCCAACGGCGGCAGTACCTTCAACCCACGCAACTCTAAAAGATAGCCATCTAAGCGCTACTTCCGCGGCGAACTTGCGGCCCCGCACCCTTACTACGGTGTCAAAACCAGCGGATCTCGGGTAGGCAGTCATGATGAAACCGCCTAGCCGGAGAGTTTGGCCAACAACCAAAGTTCCCCCGATAGTAGTACCGTCTTTAAAGACGAGACGAGACATCCTTCCTTCTGGCGGCGGCACAGAGGAACTCTCAATGAAAGCACCAATGTCAGTGTCAAAACCGGCGGATCTCGGGTAGGGGGTCCCGAACTATGCGTCTAGGCGGATGGTAACAGGTGGCAGGGGACACGAAGTTTTACCCAGGTTCGGGCCCTCTTGATGGAGGTAAAACCCTACGTCCTGCTTGATTAATATTGATGATATGGGTAGTACAAGAGTAGATCTACCACGAGATCAGAGAGGCTAAACCCTAGAAGCTAGCCTATGGTATGATTGTCTGTTGTCCTACGGACTAAAACCCTCTGGTTTATATAGACACCGGAGAGGGCTAGGGTTACACAAGGTCGGTTACAAAGGAGGAGATATGCATATCCGTACTGCCTAGCTTGCCTTCCACACCAAGTAGAGTCCCATCCGGACACGAGACAAAGTCTTCAATCTTGTATCTTCATAGTCCAGTTGTCCGGCCAAAGGATATAATCCGGCTGTCCGGAGACCCCCCAATCCAGGACTCCCTCAGTAGCCCCCGAACCAGGCTTCAATGATGATGAGTCCGGCGCGCAGTGTTGTCTTCGGCATTGCAAGGCGGGTTCTTCTCCAACTTTCAAGTGTTCGTAAGCAGTGCCCGACTCCATAAATGTTGAACCTCCTGGCTTCTGTGCCCAATAAGGGCTTTCTCCCATGCGTCTGAATATGAGGCGCCAAGGCATTTTTACCTTCACCCCCTAGCCAGATAAATAAATTGTCTATTAAAGGAATGGGGATTCTTAGATCTGATCCATACCATCCTCCCCCAGCGTGAATTCATCAGAGCGCGTTTCGGAAAGATCCATTCCAGCATGGCCGACCTCCGCAGCTCCTCCTCCCGCCCCCATAGCCCTAAGCCCGGTGATTGGGAGAGGTGTTCAGTCCCGCACAGTCGATTATTTGAGCTGCAGACTAAGGGATTTCTCCCTCCGGCGTATATGGTGCCCGTTCGAGCCGGGCTTGCCACCTACAATGGCGGGGCACAAGCGGAGAGCTGTCCTTGTCCCTCCATGGGGGAACAGGTCTGCCTTGTTCCTTATTTACTAAGGGGACTCGGATTTCCAATTCATCCGTTCCTCCGCGGGCTCCTGGAGTTCTACGGCCTCCAATTACTCAATCTCACCCTTGCCTCCATTCTACATATCACCGACTATGTTGCTCTCTGCGAGTTGTTCCTGGGCTGCGAGGCTCACTTCAAGCTGTGGAAAAGGCTATTCTGCCTTGTCCCTCGCACACAGAGGGAATCACTTTATCAAGTGGGCGGAGCCGAAATATGGTGCATCGCCGATACCAGATACCTCTCTGGTACCCCAAAGAAGCCGTCCGAAGACTGGCCTTCAGAATGGTTTTATATGGAGGACGTCCCCCTTCCGGACCCTGTTCGGCGGGGTCCTCCTGAGTTCAACAATGATCCTTTGAAGAAGCACCGAAGCTGGCGCCCACGGAGCCCCCAGGCGGAAGACAACGGAGAAGTCCTCTATCTGATGAACCGGATCAAAGCACTGGCTCGATCAGGATTGACAATAATTGAAGTTATGTCGATTTGCATATGCGGGGAGTGCAGCCACTTCAATATCGTGGGCACCCCTTGTGGTGTTATAACGAGGCGGATGACGCCACCCGCTGTGGGCGTAAGGGTCCGGACAATGCTGCCGCTCTAGCGAAAATTCTGTCCGAACTGTTCAAGGGTGAGGAAGAGGAGTTGACCCGCATCAAGCCACGAGATGGATTCTCCATGTACAATCCTCCAAGCTGGGTAAGTTATATCTCCCCGCCCCCATTTTTCCTGCATTCTTAGTCGTAAGTATTCACCTTGCCACTTTGCGACAGGAACTGCGAAAAGCCATAAAGGAGGTCAGCAACCCTTCTCCACAACCAGAGGACCCTGACCGGGCCCTCGATTCCGGACTTGAAGAAGATCCGGTTATCTCCGTGGAACTGATAGACCGGTAGTTCTATCAGTTAAGCTGCAACGATGCCCTGGTGGCCATTACGGCCGACTATCTCGGACTGCTCCCTGCATCGCAGGTAAGAAAAATCAAAAAGTCCCAACTCCAAAACTAGGATCCCCTTTTAGGCACTTCACCCACCATATACACATGGTATCTTTTACAGGGAAGGCATTCGGGACACCCTGCCAAACCCGCAGCAACTCGCCAACAAGAGGCACCGAGGCCGGGTAGGCCAAAAAGGAAGGCGGTCAGGACGGAGACACCGGTTCAAAGGTATAGGAAAAACCCTGCTCCGTGGTTGTCTTCTTTCTCAAAATGTAATGGCGCCCGCGTTTCTTTAACAGAAAAAATGCTCGCCGGAATATGTCCGGCGATGCTGCCAATCAAGATTCCACCAGTCGGGTGCCAGGACCAGACATGGAGGTGGAAGCTGATATGGGGCAGGCGCCGGATAATCCCCCTACAGAGGATGCAGATAGATTATCCGCTACAAACTCAGAAGTGGAAAGCGCCATGAATCATAGGCGCCGCCGGGCCATACTCCGCGACGCTTGTTTCTCACCAGAGGCGTTCGACGCCTTCAATTCTAGAGAGGCGTACCTCCGTGCTGCTCAAGATGGTCTAGCCAGAGCCACGGATCAGTATGTAAAGAATGTACGGGTGAGTAAATCTGGCGATTTATATGTATCAGTAGCCCCTGAGACTTGAAATAGTTAGCAGAACTGATTTAAGGATCATCTTTAATGTGCATGTTCTTACAGAGAAGAATATTAGGCTGTCCCAGGAGCTGGAGGAATGTAAGACCCAACTGCGGGCCGCTCTTGCCGCATTGCAGGAACAGAAAAAGCCTCCCGTTGGTAACATTTACTTTAAAGAATGATGGTTACCATATAGTGTGCGGCGTGTCTGCAGATCTAACAATTGATTTTGCAGATGAATCCGGAGAAAATCCGGGGGACCAGCATGTTATGCGACAGCTAGAGGCTGGCAAACACATGCTGACTGAGGTTATGCGGGAGAAAAACAATCTCCAAGACGCCAATATTAAGCTGAACGTGGAACTAAAAGACGTTCTGGGCCAGCTTGCGGACTCCGAGAAGGAGAATAAGCGGCTTCGGCGCGACATTTTTAGTAAGTGTTTGAACGAATCCTTTTAAAAGAGTTCGGCGAAGAAGCTGACTAACAGTGTTATGTCTGTAGGTATGCTGATGGGTCGTCCCGCGGAGGAAATGCCCGGGTCTGCGGGTGATCTTCTGTCCGAGCTGTCACATCTGCACGAACAAGTTCGGTAGGTGATGCAGGGTGTTGCCCAGGCCTTGTGGCTGTCCATCTCCCTGCCAGAAAGCGTTGCAGAGCTTGCGGAGAAGCTGAAGGGAGCACGGCGGCGCTTCCGATTATGGAAGTTCCGGTTTCGGGGTGTGACCCGATAATCCTGGCCCGCTGCCTGACTCTAAGTTCAGGGATCGGGTGTTGTCCTCCCGCGAACGGGCGTCCGGCTCAGGGAGCTCGGGAATCCGGACATAGTTGGTCCTCAAGATGGAGGAAAGGTCACCGCATTGTTGCTCCACCACTGCAACATGATGGGTGACCGGTGGAGAGTTAATCTTCCTTTGATCGGGTTTAAGCCCAATCCGATCATAGTCCGTAGCGACTCCCAAGGCGGCGATGCGATCCAAGAGCTCGTTTAAGGAGGCGAGCTCCATTGGATCCATCTGTTCGGCGAGTGCCGATTTGACATGGAGGCCGTTTTCGATGACCCGAGAAGTCATCGTCGGCGCGGCGGCCGAATAGGCAGTCATGATGAAACCGCCTAGCCGGAGAGTTTGGCCAACAACCAAAGTTCCCCCGATAGTAGTACCATCTTTAAAGACGAGACGAGACATCCTTCCTTCTGGCGACGGCACAGAGGAACTCTCAATGAAAGCACCAATGTCGGTGTCAAAACCGGCGGATCTTGGGTAGGGGGTCCCGAACTATGTGTCTAGGCGGATGGTAATAGGAGGCAGGGGACACGAAGTTTTACCCAGGTTCGGGCCCTCTTGATGGAGGTAAAACCCTACATCCTGCTTGATTAATATTGATGATATGGGTAGTACAAGAGTAGATCTACCACGAGATCAGAGAGGCTAAACCCTAGAAGCTAGCCTATGGTACGATTGTCTGTTGTCCTATGGACTAAAACGCTCCGGTTTATATAGACACCGGAGAGGGCTAGGGTTACACAAGGTTGGTTACAAAGGAGGAGATATGCATATCCGTACTGCCTAGCTTGCCTTCCACGCCAAGTAGAGTCCCATCCGGACACGAGACGAAGTCTTCAATCTTGTATCTTCATAGTCCAGCAGTCCGGCCAAAGGATAAAATCCGGCTGTCCGGAGACCCCCCAATCCAGGACTCCCTCACTTACGTTAGACACCAGCCAACCGGCAGCCTAGGAGCTCCACCGCCTCCAGGGGTGCTGCTTCCCATTGGGAATCGATTGGCCAAGAATAAAAATTCAAACAACTGACGCCTAAATAAAGTGATTTGAGATGAGGGTGCGACCTATCTGGTGACATGGTGAAGTAGGCAGATCCAGCTGCCGAGTCGGTGAGGCCGGCGCGGTTGCGGTGGCGACCGGTGGCAGGGAAAGAGCGATGTCGTGATGGTCGACGGCTACGCGGAAGCAGTGCCAGGACTCTGGATGGATCCAAAGTTGGAGCCGCTCCAGCGCCGTGAACAACGGCGAGGGTGAATCGGCTCCGGTACGGTTCACGCGATCGTCATCAAGGTAGCACCAGCAGCACGGAGTAAGAGGCACACGACCCAGTGCACGACGGCAAATGGACAGCGTCTCTGGCATTAGGGAGGAGGGCGGCTGCGAAATTGGTGCGGTGGGGGGCGCCATGGAGGTGGGGCTGAGGTTTCGTAGCTCGGGAGAAGGGAGCTTCCCGGGGAGAAGGTGATTTGGCGCCCACGAGGTATGAATGGGGGCGGGCGGGCGGGAATTGGGAGGGGAGTGGAACCATGTATTACGGACGCATTTGTCTGAAATGTGAGGTGGAGTTACAGTTCTACCCTTGCCTATATGCTTCTCGGCTTGGGTCTGTGTACTGAGGGTCGAGGATAGTAGAGTAACTTTGCTTCTCCACAAATAGTGGGCGGGAGCGATTTCGGGCGAGGAGGGCATGTTTTGAACTATAGTGGGCGCGAGCGATTTCGGGCGAGGAGAGCGTGTTTTGAAATAGTGGGCGCGAGCTATTTCGGGCGAGGAGAGCGTGTTTTGCCGACCATGGTTTATGAATTATTCGGCACATGCCATTTCGGCCGAGGAGAAGGCACGCTTGGATGAAGTTACGAACCTACCCTCGATGTACAACAGGCCAATTGATACATGTCCCACATAGGACGGTAATTTCGCGTCTACCATTTATTTGCTCGGGCGAATTCCACCGAGCAGAGAGGATGTTTAACAGTTCGTTCAAATTTTGGGAGAACGAGCATCCACGTCTACCTTACCAAGTCGATTTGGATCAAATTTTGAAATATTAGCTTGCCACTTCTTTTTTAGATGGAGAGATGATGCTCGGGAGTAATGTGTTTTTACATGCTCGTTGCTAGCGATTTACTATATGACAAATAGTTGACCCACTCTAAAACGTGAATCAAACCCAAAATAAAATATCTCGATTCAATGAAATAGCTCATTCAGTAGGTCAAAATAGTGAACTAAATCCAAAATTGAACACCTCAATCGAGTAGCATGTTGTACAGTATTATAGTACTCCATGAACATGTTGAAAGTCAAATTAATGAACTTGTTTGATATACGCATATATCTGTTCATGTGTGGATTACAAACAACATGTTCTCTAATTTAAATATTTGAATGCAAGTTTATATCGAAACATGGTTTATATCAGTCTTTGATGCATAAAATGCGACCTCCCCCTCTCCCGAACTCCTGTTCTCTGTCTCTCTCTCTCTCTCGCCGACAATCTTCAATTCTGTCACATGCATCCGACACAAAAACCTTGTTGGTCCCTCTTGTTGGAAATATGCCCTAGAGGCAATAATAAAAGTGTTATTATTATATTTCTTTGTTCATGATAATAGTCTTTTATTCATGCTATAACTGTATTATCCGGAAATCGTAATACACGTGTGAATAAATAGACCACAATATGTCCCTAGTGAGCCTCTAGTTGACTAGCTCGTTGTGATCAACAGATAGTCATGGTTTCCTGGCTATGGACATTGGATGTCGTTGATAACGGGATCACATCATTAGGAGAATGATGTGATGGACAAGACCCAATCCTAAGCCTAGCACAAAGATCGTGTAGTTCGTATGCTAGAGCTTTGCCAATGTCAAGTATCTCTTCCTTTGACCATGAGAGCGTGTAACTCCTAGATACCGTAGGAGTGCTTTGGGTGTATCAAACGTCACAACGTAACTGGGTGACTATAAAGGTGCACTACAGGTATCTCCGAAAGTATCTATTGTTTTATGCGGATCGAGACTGGGATTTGTCACTCCGTGTAAACGGAGAGGTATCTCTGGGCCCACTCGGTAGGACATCATCATAATGTGCACAATGTGACCAAGGGGTTGATCATGGGATGATGTGTTACGGAACGAGTAAAGAGACTTGCCGGTAACGAGATTGAACAAGGTATCGGTATACCGACGATCGAATCTCGGGCAAGTAAAATACCGCTAAACAAAGGGAATTGTATACGGGATTGATTAAGTCCTTGACATCGTGGTTCATCCGATGAGATCATCGTGGAACATGTGGGAGCCAACATGGGTATCCAGATCCCGCTATTGGTTATTGACCGGAGAACGTCTCGGTCATGTCTGCATGTCTCCCGAACCCGTAGGGTCTACACACTTAAGGTTCGATGACGCTAGGGTTATAAAGGAAGCTTTTATGTGGTTACCGAATGTTGTTCGGAGTCCCGGATGAGATCCCGGACGTCACGAGGAGTTCCGGAATGGTCCGGAGGTAAATATTTATATGTAGGAAGTCCTGTTTCGGCCATCGGGACAAGTTTCGGGGTCATCGGTATTGTACCGGGACCACCGGAAGGGTCCCGGGGGCCCACCGGGTGGGGCCACCTGCCCCGGGGGGCCACATGGGATGTAGGGGGTGCGCCTTGGCCTACATGGGCCAAGGGCACCAGCCCCAAGAGGCCCATGCGCCTAGGGAACCCTAGAGGGAAGAGTCCTCAAAGGGGAAGGCACCTCCGAGGTGCCTTGGGGAGGATGGACTCCTCCCCCCCTCTTAGCCGCACCCCTTCCTTGGAGAAAGGGGCAAGGCTGCGCCTCCCCCCTCTCCCCTGCCCCTATATATAGTGGAGGGGAGGGAGGGCATCCACACCTGAGCCCTTGCCGCCTCCCTCCCTCCCGTGACACCTCCTCCTCTCCCGTAGGTGCTTGGCGAAGCCCTGCAGGATTGCCACGCTCCTCCACCACCACCACGCCGTTGTGCTGCTGTTGGATGGAGTCTTCCTCAACCTCTCCCTCTCTCCTTGCTGGATCAAGGCGTGGGAGACGTCACCGGGCTGTACGTGTGTTGAACGCGGAGGTGCCGTCCGTTCGGCACTAGGATCATCGGTGATAGGAATCACGACGAGTACGACTCCATCAACCCCGTTCACTTGAACGCTTCCGCTTAGCGATCTACAAGGGTATGTAGATGCACTCTCTTTCTACTCGTAGCTGGTTTCTCCATAGATAGATCTTGGTGACGCGTAGGAAAATTTTGAATTTCTGCTACGTTCGCCAACAGTGGCATCATGAGCTAGGTCTATTGCGTAGATTCTTTGCACGAGTAGAACACAAAGTAGTTGTGGGCGTTGATGTTGTTCAATATGCTTACCGTTACTAGTCAAATCTTGTTTCGACGGTATTGTGGGATGAAGCGGCCTGGACCGACCTTACACGTACTCTTACGTGAGACAGGTTCCACCGATTGACATGCACTTGGTGCATAAGGTGGCTAGCGGGTGCCAGTCTCTCCCACTTTAGTCGGAACGGATTCGATGAAAAGGGTCCTTGTGAAGGGTAAATAGCAATTGGCATATCACGTTGTGGTCTTGCGTAGGTAAGAAACGTTCTTGCTAGAAACCCATAGCAGCCACGTAAAACATGCAAACAACAATTAGAGGACGTCTAACTTGTTTTTGCAGGGTATGTCATGTGATGTGATAAGGCCAAAAGGATGTGATGAATGATATATATGTGATGTATGAGATTGATCATGTTCTTGTAATAGGAATCACGACTTGCATGTCGATGAGTATGACAACCGGCAGGAGCCATAGGAGTTGTCTTTATTTATTGTATGACCTGCGTGTCATTGAAGAACGCCATGTAAACTACTTTACTTTATTGCTAAATGTGTTAGTCATAGAAGTAGAAGTAGTCATTGGCGTGACAACTTCATGAAGACACGATGATGGAGATCATGATGATGGAGATCATGGTGTCATGCCGGTGACAAGATGATCATGGAGCCCCGAAGATGAAGATCAAAGGAGCTATATGATATTGGCCATATCATGTCACTACTCTATTTGATTGCATGTGATGTTTATCATGTTTATGCATCTTGTTTACTTAGGACGACGGTAGTAAATAAGATGATCCTTTACAAAATTTCAAGAAGTGTTCTCCCCTAACTGTGCACCGTTGCTACAGTTCGTCGCTTCTAAGCACCACGTGATGATCGGGTGTGATGGATTCTTACGTTCACATACAACGGGTGTAAGACAGTTTTACACAGCGAAAACACTTAGGGTTAACTTGACGAGCCTAGCATGTGCAGACATGGCCTCGGAACACGGAGACCGAAAGGTCGAGCATGAGTCGTATAGTAGATACGATCAACATGAAGATGTTCACCGATGTTAACTAGTCCGTCTCACGTGATGATCGGACACGGGCTAGTCGACTCGGATCATGTAATCACTTAGATGACTAGAGGGATGTCTATCTGAGTGGGAGTTCATAAGATGAACTTAATTATCTTGAACATAGTCAAAAGACCTTTTGCAAATTATGTCGTAGCTCGCGCTTTAGTTCTACTGTTTTAGATATGTTCCTAGAGAAAATATAGTTTGAAAGTTTAAAGTAGCAATTATGCGGACAGTAGAAAGCTTATGTCCTTAATGCACTGCTCAGTGTGTTGAACCTCGAACGTTGTCTGTGGATGTTGCGAACATCTGACATACACGTTTTGATAACTACGTGATAGTTCAGTTAAACGGTTTAGAATTGAGGCACCAAAGATGTTTTTGAAACATCGCGAAACATATGAGATGTTTTGAGGGCTGAAATTGGGATTTCAGGCTCGTGCCCATGTCAAGAGGTATAAGACCTCCGAAGATTTTCTTGGCCTGCAAACTAAGGAGAGAAGCTCAATTGTTGAGCTTGTGCTCAGATTGTCTGAGTGCAACAATCACTTGAATCGAGTGGGAGTTGATCTTCCAGATGACATAGTGATGTTTCTCCAAAGACATTGCCACCAAGCTGCTAGAGCTTCGTGATGAACTATAATATATCAGGGATAAATATGATGATCCTTGAGGTATTCGCATTGTTTGACATCGCAAAAGTAGAAATCAAGAAGGAGCATTAATTGTTGATGGTTGGTGAAACCACTAGTTTCAAGAAGGGCAAGGGCAAGAAGGGATACTTCATGAAACGGCAAATCAATTGCTGCTCTAGTGAAGAAACCCAAGGTTGAACCCAAACCCGAGACTAAGTGCTTTTGTAATAAGGGGAACAGCCACTGGAGCAGAATTACCCTAGATACTTGGTAGATGAGAAGGCTGGCAAGGTCGATAGAAGTATATTGGATATACATTATGTTAATGTGTACTTTACTAGTACTCCTAGTAGCACCAGGGTATTAGATACCGGTTCGGTTGCTAAGTGTTAGTAACTCGAAATAAAAGCTACGGAATAAAACGGAGACTAGCTAAAGGTGAGCTGACGATACGTGTTGGAAGTGTTTCCAAGTTTGATGTGATCTAACATCGCACGCTCCCTCTACCATCAAGATTAGTAATAAACCTGAATAAGTGCTCTTGCACCTAAATAAATGGTTTATTGAATCTCGATCGTAGTGATACACATTTTCATGCCAAAAGATATAAGATAGTAATGATAGTACCACTTACTTGTGGCACTGCCATGTAAGTCATATTGGTGTAAAACGCATGAAGAAGCTCCATGTTGATGGATCTTTGGACTCACTCGTTTTTGAAAAGTTTGAGACATGCAAACCATGTCCATTGGTGTATACGCATGAAGAAACTCCATATAGATGGATCATTTGGACTCACTTGATTTTGAACCACTTGAGATATGCAAATCATACCACATGGGCAAGATGACTGAAAAGCCTCGTTTTCAGTAAGATGGAACAAGATAGCAACTTGTTGGAAGTAACACATTTTGATGTGTGCAATCCAATGAGTGCTGAGGCATGCAGTGAATATCGTTATGATCTTACTTCACAGATGATTCGAGTAGATGTTGAGAATATTTACTTGATGAAACACAAGTCTGAATTATTGAATGGTTCAAGTAATTTCAGAGCGAAGTAGAAGATCATTGTGACAAGAGGATAAAATGTCTATGATATGATCATAGAGATGAATATCTGAGTTACGAGTTTTGGCACACAATTAAGACATTGTGGAAATTGTTTCACAATTAATACCGCCTGGAACACCATAGTGTGATGGTGTGTCCAAACATCATAGTTGCACCCTATTGGATATGGTGCGTACCATGATGTCTCTTATCGAACTGCCACGATAGTTTATGGGTTAGGCATTAAAGACAACCACATTCACTTTAAATAGGGCACCACGTAATTCCGTTGAGACGACACTGTTTGAATTATGGTTTAGAGAAACCTAAGTTGTCGTTTCTTAAAGGTTTGGGGCTGCGACGCTTATGTGAAAAAGTTTCAGCTCGATAAGCTCGAACCCAAAACGGATAAAATGCATCTTCATAGGACACCCAAAACAGTTGGGTATACCTCCTGTCTCAGATCCGAAAGCAATATGAATTATTTCTAGAATCGGGTCCTTTCTCGAGGAAAGGTTTCTCTCGAAAGAGTTGAGTGGGAGGATGGTGGAGACTTGATATGGTTATTGAACCATCACTTCAACCAGTGTGTATCAGGGCACAGGAAGTTGTTCATGTGGCACCTACACCAATTGAAGTAGAAGCTTATGATAATGATCATGAAGTTTCGGATCAAGTCACTGCCGTACCTCGTAGGGTGACAAGGATACGTACTACTTCAGAGTGGTACAGTAATCCTGTCTTGAAGGTCATGTTGCTAGACAACAATGAACCTACGAGCTATGGAGAAGCGACGGTGGGCCCAAATTCCAACAAATGGTTAGAAGCCATAAAGTCCGAGATAGGATCCATGTATCAGAACAAAGCATGGACTTTGGTGGACTTGCCCGATGATCGGCAAGCCATTGAGATAAATGGATCTTTAAGAAGAAGACGGACGTGGACGGTAATGTCACCGTCCATGAAGCTCGACTTGTGGAGAAGAATTTTTCACAAGTTCAAGGAGTTGACTATGATGAGATTTTCTCATCCGTAGCGATGCTTAAAGTCCGTCGGAATCATGTTAGCATTGGCTGCATTTATGAAATCTGGTAGATGGATGTCAAGACAAGTTTCCTTACCAGTTTTTGTAAGGAAAGGTTGTATGTGATACAATCAGAAAAGTTTTCTCGATCCTAAGGATGCTAAAAGGTATGCTAGCTCCAGCGATCCTTCTAGGGACTGGAGTAAGCATCTCGGAGTTGGAATGTACGCTTTGATGAGATGATCAAAGATTTTGGATTTATACAAAGTTTATGAGAAACTTGTATTTCCAAAGAAGTGAGTGGGAGCACTATAGAATTTCTGATGAGTATATGTTGTTGACATATTGATGATCAGAGATGATGTAGAATTTCTAGAAAGCATATAGGGTTATTTGAAAGGTGTTTTTCAATAGAAAACCTGGATTAAGCTACTTGAACATTGAGCATCAAGATCTATAAGGATAGATCAAAACGCTTAATGGTACTTTCAAATGAGCACATACCTTGACATGATCTTGAAGGTGTTCAAGATGGATCAGTCAAAGAAGAAGTTCTTGCCTGAGTTGTAAGGTACGAAGTTAAGACTTAAAGCTCGACCATGGCAGAATAGAGAGAAAGGACGAAGGTCGTCCCCTATGCTTAAGACGTAGGCTCTTCAGTATGCTATGCTGTGTACCGCACCTGAAGTGTGCCTTGCCATGAGTCAGTCAAGGGGTACAAGAGTGATCCATGAATGGATCACAGGACAGCGGTCAAATTTATCCTTAGTAACTAGTGGACTAAGGAATTTTCTCGATTATGGAGGTGGTAAAAGAGTTCGTCGTAAAGGGTTACGTCGATGCAAGCTTAACACCTATCCGGATAGCTCTGAGTAGAGATACCGGATACGTATAATGGAGCAACAATTTAGAATAGCTCCAAGTAGAACAGTTATTTGGAATAGCTCCAAATAGAACGTGGGAGCTACATCTAGGAGATGACATAGAGATTTGTAAAGCACACACGGATCTGAAAGGTTCAGACCCGTTGACTAAAACCTCTCTCACAAGCAGAACATGACCAAACCCCAGATCTCATTGAGTCTTGATCACATGATGATGTGAACTAGTTTAGTGACACTAGTAAACTCTTTGGATGTTGGTCACATGGTGATGTGACCTGTCAGTGTTAATCACATGGTGATGTGAACTAGATTATTGACTCTAGTGCAAGTGGGAGACTGTTGGAAATATGCCCTAGAGGCAATAATAAAAGTGTTATTATTATATTTCTTTGTTCATGATAATAGTATTTTATTCATGCTATAACTGTATTATCCGGAAATCGTAATACACGTGTGAATAAATAGACCACAATATGTCCCTAGTGAGCCTCTAGTTGACTAGCTCATTGTGATCAACAGATAGTCATGGTTTCCTGGCTATGGACATTGGATGTCGTTGATAACGGGATCACATCATTAGGAGAATGATGTGATGGACAAGACCCAATCCTAAGCCTAGCACAAAGATTGTGTAGTTCGTATGCTAGAGCTTTGCCAATGTCAAGTATCTCTTCCTTTGACCATGAGAGCGTGTAACTCCTGGATACCGTAGGAGTGCTTTGGGTGTATCAAACGTCACAACGTAACTGGGTGACTATAAAGGTGCACTACAGGTATCTCCGAAAGTATCTATTGTTTTATGCGGATCGAGACTGGGATTTGTCACTCCGTGTAAACGAAGAGGTATCTCTGGGCCCACTCGGTAGGACATCATCATAATGTGCACAATGTGACCAAGGGGTTGATCACGGGATGATGTGTTACGGAACGAGTAAAGAGACTTGCCGGTAACGAGATTGAACAAGGTATCGGTATACTGACGATCGAATCTCGGGCAAGTAAAATACCGCTAGACAAAGGGAATTGTATACGGGATTGATTAAGTCCTTGACATCGTGGCTCATCCGATGAGATCATCGTGGAACATGTGGGAGCCAACATGGGTATCCAGATCCCGCTGTTGGTTATTGACCGGAGAACGTCTCGGTCATGTCTGCATGTCTCCCGAACCCGTAGGGTCTACACACTTAAGGTTCGATGACGCTAGGGTTATAAAGGAAGCTTGTATGTGGTTACCTGTCAGGACCCCGACTCGATGTCACATCGATCTAGCCGGTAACACCTCATATCACTTTGCGGCCTCACGCACGATATCCCCACGGGTGTCGCCTTACCTTTGCCCGGGACCGTTTGCGCCTTTTGGCTCACGTATATGATAGTGTCGCTAGCATCCATATGATAAGGAGCCCGGGCTGACATGACTAGTCGTAAACCCAAAGTGGCACAGACTTACAGGGACAGGCATCCATGACCCAGCTTCGAACGTGTCGGTCATCAGCAAGTGGGTCCGGGCTGTAGCACTGGGCTAGCAGGACTCCGGTAAACCGGGCTGTAGCGGGCTAACAGGACTCCGGTACTCAAAGCGTGACATTTCCCCGAAGGGACAGACACAGGAACGAAGAAGGACACATGCCGGCCAGCCTAAGTGTTCCAGAGCAGTAGCAAGCTACCATGGCTCAGCGGTAACACTAGGAGACATTTCCCGGTAAGAGAGGCTACTAAAGATAAACAACTAGATAGTCAGATCCCACACATACCAAGCATTTCAATAACATACACACAATATGCTCGATATGTGCAATACAACATGGCATCACAAAATGACTCTACGACTCAAGTAGTTTATTCAATAGGCTCCGAGGAGCGAGATATTACAATCATGGGTCTCATGACCCAACAATCAGAGCATACAAGTCAAAGCACAAGCGGAAGCTATCATGTCTGGGTACAGACATCTATAAATGAAAAAGGCTGAGAAGCCTGACTATCTACCAGATCCTGCCGAGGGCACAAGATCGTAGCTGAGGTAACAAGCTAAACGTCGAAGTCCAAGCGGAACTACTAGTGAGACTGAAGTCTCTCTGCAAAAACATAAAATAGGCAAACGTGAGTACAAATGTACCCAGCAAGACTTACATCAGATCTATCTACACATGCATCATTATCAACAAAGGGGATGGTGGAGTTTGACTGCAGCAAGCCAGCTTTGACTCGGTGGCTATCCTGAACTACGAATGCAAGTAACTCTTTTGAGGTGGCGCACACGAGTCCACATATTCACCAACCAATACACCACTATGGATCCGCTCCCGTCTCCCTACGAGAACGCCATCCATAGCACTCACGCTTATCTTGCGTATTTTAGAGTATCCACTTTCACTTGTCTATGAACTGATATAAGGGGTCCACGTTTCCATATCCGAGGAATCCGGCTATTCGAATAGATGATGTTAACCCTGCAGGGGTGTACTTCTTCATACATGTTTCCACCACTTAGCGTCTGCACACGACATGTGCTCGGCAGACTTCAAGCGAAAGCCGACGTGGGTGTAGACCACGACCTACCTAAACACTCAAGTCTCTAGTCCAGGTTTATCGCCTATTCGGGTTCCATCCATGAGGAGATCCGGCCGGAGTTTCGCTCACAGCCCCAAACGATGTGAACAGGGTTCCCGAGATACCAAACGGGCATCCGGTACACCGTGCCACGTACCTACCGCATCACAGCCCACCCCTACGGTCAGCGCTGTCCACGGCCTCCAGTAAGCTACAAACACCAGAAACTACTTGCAACTCCTGGACAGAGGACTAGGGTGAATAAGAAGTCGAGCGGGGTCATATTTCAGGGCCCAATGTATGGTAGTAGCTGAATCATGGATCACAAACACAGAACTCAGTTCCTGAGGACGGCTTCAATGAGACAACCCACCATGTACTCCTACATGGCCTCTATACCAACACTGTCAGGACCCCGACTCGATGTCACATCGATCTAGCCGGTAACACCTCATATCACTTTGCGGCCTCACGCACGGTATCCCCACGGGTGTCGCCTTACCTTTGCCCGGGACCGTTTGCGCCTTTTGGCTCACGTATATGATAGTGTCGCTAGCATCCATATGATAAGGAGCCCGGGCTGACATGACTAGTCGTAAACCCAAAGTGGCACAGACTTACAGGGACAGGCATCCATGACCCAGCTTCGAACGTGTCGGTCATCAGCAAGTGGGTCCGGGCTGTAGCACTGGGCTAGCAGGACTCCGGTAAACCGGGCTGTAGCGGGCTAACAGGACTCCGGTACTCAATGCGTGATATTTCCCCGAAGGGACAGACACAGGAACGAAGAAGGACACATGCCGGCCAGCCTAAGTGTTCCAGAGCAGTAGCAAGCTACCATGGCTCAGCGGTAACACTAGGAGACATTTCCCGGTAAGAGAGGCTACTAAAGATAAACAACTAGATAGTCAGATCCCACACATACCAAGCATTTCAATCATACACACAATATGCTCGATATGTGCAAATACAACGAAGCATCACAACATGACTCTACGACACAAGTACTTTATTTAAGGCTCAGGGAGCCATACATAACATACACAAAGGTACGGGTCTCACGACCCAACATTCAAGTCATACAGTCATACAAACCAGCAGCGGAAGTAACTTGTCTGAGTACAGACAACTAGTAAAATAAAAGAGGCTTGGAAAGCCTAGCTATACTACGTGGTCCTTCACAAGCTCAGGGTCACCACCTGGTCTTTAGCCTACTCGTTGATGTCAACGTCTACATAGAACCCATCAGAAGGGGTTGCAGCGTCTTTTGTAAAATGTAAATTATAGCAACATGAGTACAAAGGTACTCAGCAAGACTTACATCAGATCCTACATACATGCATATTATCAAGAAGGGTTGGTGGAGTTATTGCAGCAAGCCAGCTTTGACTCTTGGCTAGACTATCCTACGATACTTCAACTTGAAATGGTTTTGCGCACACGAGTCCACTACTCACCAATTCAATACACTACCGAGGATCCGCCTCCGTCTTCCTACAGAAGAGCCATCCTCGGCACTCACACTTATCTTGAGGCTTTTAGTAGTTTCCATTTACTTGTCTATGAACTGTATAGGCAACCAAGTAGTCCTTTACCGCGGACGCGGCTATTCGAATAGATCATGTTAACCCTGCAGGGGTGTACTTCTTCATACACGCTCTCACCACTTACCGTCGTTTACACGACATGTACTCGGCAACCTTCAAGCGGAAGCCCAACGTGGGTGTCGGCCACGACCTACCTAACCACCTAAGCCTCCAGTCCAGGTTTATCGCCTATCCAGGTTCCATCCGCAGGGAGTCCGGCCGAGGTTTCCCATACGGCCCCGAACGATGTGAACAGGGTTCCCGAGATACCTAACGGGTATTCGGTACACCCGGCCACGTACCTACCGCATCACAACCCACCCCTACGGTCACGCTGTCCACGGCCTCCAGTAGGCTACAAACACCAGAAACTACTTGCAACTCCTGGACGGAGAACTAGGGTGAATAAGAAGCCGAGAGGGTCCATTGGTTTCGGGCCCAATGCATGGTAGTAGCTGATTCTTAAATCACACATACAGATCTCAGTGCTTAAGGTCGGCTTCAATGAAACAACCCACCATGTACTCCTACATGGCCTCTCATCGATACCTTTACCAAATCGTGTTCACCACACCACTCTCATTACCGACATAATCATTTCACTTTAGCCCATCACCCAGACGAACCAGACCTGACACGACTCTAAGCATAGCAGGCATAGCAAGGTAGGAACAACACATACATATGGCTCAAACAACTCCTACACATGCTAGTGGGTTTCATCTAGTTACTGTGGCAATGACAGGTCATGCAGAGGAAATGGGTTCAACTACCGTAGCACACAGCAGTTTGAAACGCGTTGTCTTAATGCAGTGAAAGAGAGCAGGAGCGAGAACATGGGATTGTATCGATATGATCAAATGGTTGGTTGCTTGCCTGATGGTTCGATGCACTGATACGGTTCTTCGTTAGGGTAATCACGGTACTCCTCGGAGGCAGAACCTGTCGTAAAGGACACCGATACACAACCATCACCAAACAATGTGCAACAATATGATGCATGCATGAAACATGGCAATATGAGTGTGTTGGGCTAATGCAGCTAAAACCAGAAGGGTTTGAACCAATTTGAATCAAAGATTCAAATTTCAAACTCAAACATGGCCTTTTAAAGTGCTTTTCCTTGTTCTGCTTTAAACATCAATTTAACTTGTTCGATCATGCATGAAAATAGTACAGATGGATAGATTGGATTTTTCTGATCATTTTTCATATATAATTTGTCTAATTTGGAGTTACAGAATAAAAGTTATGAATTTTTGAAGTTTAAATAATATTCTGGAATTTCCTGATTTAAATTAAATCCAGAAATATATATATTGCGCCAGCATGACGTCAGCATGACGTCAGTGGTCAACTGCGGCTGGCTGGGGTCAAACCTGACGTGTGGGGTCCACACGTCAGTGACAGGGGGGTTTAACAGGGTTAATTTAATCCTAATTAGGAATTAGTGGCGCTGGGGCCCACTGGTCAGTGTCAGGGGGTTAACTAACAATGATTAGCACTAATCTGACCACTTGGCCGACGGGGCCCACGCGTCAGTGACCCTGGGGGGGTCAAACCCCAGGTCAAACAGGTCAAACCCACCGGCGACATGACGCTGGCGAGGCCCGAGACGGCGGCGCGATACGGAAACGCGCTACAGGGCACGGGCGAGGCCGTGCTTGGGCTCGTTGGAGAGCCCTTGCTCCCGCGCGTCGAACGGTGGTGGTGGCCGTGCCTGTGGTGGCCGGTACCGACGACGGCGAGCTCGTGAGCGGCGGCCGGAGTTCGGGTGCGGTCGGGATCGGTGCTGCTGCTCGCAAGCGAGGGAGCTGAGGCGCTGGAGGGGCTCTACGGGTCCTTACGGACTTGTTGGACTCGCCGGGGTGACCAAATGGTCACCGGAGCTGCGTCGACGGCGAGCTCGGCGACGGCGGAGGTTCGGCCGTGGTGGGAAACGGGGTTACGGTGCGGGAACGAGGGGGAAAAGAGGGGGAAACGGTGGCGGAGCTCACCGCGGTTGCAGTGGGCGTCGAAGCGGGCTTGGGGACGCGCTGGAGACGGCGAATCGATGGCGATGGTGGTCGGAGCCCGAGGAGGAAGACGATGGCGTGGAGGCGATGCAGAGCTTCCCGAGGGGCTTGGCTTGGTGGGGAGGAAGAGGGGGTCGCGGCGGAGCTCCTGAGCTCAGCGGAGGGGCGAGGGGTGGCCGGTGACGGCTGCTATGGCGAACGGCGGCGATGGTGGTGTTCGGCCGTGAGAGAGAGAGCGAGGGAGAGGAGGGGAAGAACCGGGGAGAGTGAGAGAGAGCAGGGGAGGGCGTGGCGTCGTTCCAGGCCATCCAGACGAGGAGGGGAGGAGCAGGCAGGCAGGCGAGCAGGTGGCGTGGCGCGGTGGCGCGCGCGCGCGCCGGCCACACTCCCCTCCCTCTGTCGAGGACGAAGACGACAGAGGAGGGAGGCGGGCTGGGCCGCCTGCTGGCTGGGCCGGCCAGCTGGCTGGGCTGCACAGGGAGGAGCCCAGGTAAGGTTCTCCCTTTTATTTATTTCTGTTTTCTAATTTCTGACATTTGTTTTGATTTAAATAAAATATTAAATCATTTTATAACCTTATGCCAATTTTTGCAGGAGCTAGATATATTATTCCAGAGCTCCCCAACAGGTGGCATAATTTTTGGACATATATTAATATATATAACTAATATATTTCCAATGCAAATATTTATGCATTAATTCCAAATGCCCAAAATAATACCTATGAGCTCTTAAAAATATTGGTTTGATTTTTATCTCTGTCCAATATTTTCAGAGAGCAACATGAGCATTTTCTTGGACCCTTTTGGAGAAATTTTTATTTGGGTCATTTTCAGAAATGATTCTGAGGGTTTCACAAATCCCCAATTCAAATTAAATGGAATTTTAAACATGATGCACACACTCTGATGCATGACTAGCTAGGGTGTGACATTACCGAATGTTGTTCGGAGTCCCGGATGAGATCCCGGACGTCACGAGGAGTTCCGGAATGGTCCGGAGGTAAAGATTTATATATAGGAAGTCCTGTTTCGGCCATCGGGACAAGTTTCGGGGTCATCGGTATTGTACCGGGACCACCGGAAGGGTCCCGGGGGCCCACCGGGTGGGGCCACCTGCCCCGGGGGGCCACATGGGCTGTAGGGGGTGCGCCTTGGCCTACATGGGCCAAGGGCACCAGCCCCAAGAGGCCCATGCGCCTAGGGAACCCTAGAGGGAAGAGTCCTCAAAGGGGAAGGCACCTCCGAGGTGCCTTGGGGAGGATGGACTCCTCCCCCCCTCTTAGCCGCACCCCTTCCTTGGAGGAAGGGGCAAGGCTGCGCCTCCCCCCTCTCCCCTGCCCCTATATATAGTGGAGGGGAGGGAGGGCATCCACACCTGAGCCCTTGGCGCCTCCCTCCCTCCCGTGACACCTCGTCCTCTCCCGTAGGTGCTTGGCGAAGCCCTGCAGGATTGCCACGCTCCTCCACCACCACCACGCCGTTGTGCTGCTGTTGGATGGAGTCTTCCTCAACCTCTCCCTCTCTCCTTGCTGGATCAAGGCGTGGGAGACGTCACCGGGCTGTACGTGTGTTGAACGCGGAGGTGTCGTCCGTTCGGCACTAGGATCATCGGTGATAGGAATCACGACGAGTACGACTCCATCAACCCCGTTCACTTGAACGCTTCCACTTAGCGATCTACAAGGGTCTGTAGATGCACTCTCTTTCTACTCGTAGCTGGTTTCTCCATAGATAGATCTTGGTGACGCGTAGGAAAATTTTGAATTTCTGCTACGTTTGCCAACACCTCTCCCTTTCTCTCCATCTCTCTCTCTCTCTCTCTCTCTCTCTCTCTCTCTTTGTGTGTGTGGGGGTCTTTCTAGTTCGCATGCATATACCATCTATAGGTCTCTCTCGCACACTATGTATGATACTCTAGCTAGTCCAAGCTAGATATCTTGGGTGCACTCATCGTACGCACACAAATTCCTTGGCTCTTTGCCCATAACTCTCTCACACACCACTATGTCATCTCGGAGCTCTTCCCCCCTCTCTCAAACTCTCCATGCACCTGGATCACACATACACATGCATATCTCACTCGCACTCGATAGGCCCATCTAAAAATCTTTATCTCCCCCTCGTTCTCTCTCCATCTCACACGCGCACACACACAGTCTCATGCCCAGCTAGCCAAGTATGATGGTCTCTCACTCAATTGTAGGCACACACACAGTCCCCCCTATATGTATATGACTAGCTAATCTTAGTCTCCATCACAAACATGTGCATGGTATATCTCGATTTCTCTCGGGGCATCTTTCTATCGCGCATGCACTCCCTCGATCTTCCACCCATATAGTCCCCTCACGATCTCGACGGGATCTCTCTATCACAAACACACCCTCTCTCCTTCCCCATGTGTCCATGCCATCCATGTGTACCTCTCGACCTTTGTTCCTTGTTGGCCATACCTCTATTGGACATGTGCTACAGGGGTGTCTCTCTCCGTTGCAAACAATCACACACTAGCTATCTTCGTGTATCTCCTCGCCTCACTTTTCCATCTCAGAGATGCATGCGTGATATGTTCGCATAAGAAACGAAAAAACACACACTCTATCTAATTTATCGTTTGTTGTCACTTTCTCTTTCACACACATACTCTTTTTGCACACTTACTCATTCTCCTTCACACGCACTTGATCTGTCTCGACTGAGGCACTCTCCTCGGTCCATAGCATATAGATTTATTGAAAATTCAAACATCACAAAGTTTGACCATGTACGTGGAGAAAAAGAATTACATCTAGTACGACAAACATATACCATTAGATTCACCATGAGATGTAGTTTTGTATGATGTATCTTTGGTATTGTAGATATAAATAACATTTGCGTAAACCTGATCAAAGTTTCCAAAGTTTGACTTCTAAAAAATTTACATGCACTGCATTATCGAGCGGATGGAATATCTCTTTCCCCCTCTCAACTATCTGACGGACCACTCAGCCTTATCGGGGCTCCTCAATCTTTCTCAAACTTTATTGGTCAGTTTGGTTTGTGACCTGACCCTCATGCCTTGATGGCTGGTACTGCCTGGTGTGGACGTGAGATGTAAAATATTTCTTCTTGGCCAGGCTTGTGTGCTGCCGAAGCGTTTGGTTCATGCCTGGGCCAGGCAAAGCATCAACGTCCCATCAATCAATCCATGCACCAATTATTTAATGCTAATATCCATCCATGTTGCTGTTAGCCTCGTGGCCACACAACCAGGCACGACCAAGCGTTCGAAATCGGTCGCCTGGGCCAGGCTACTTGCAGTGTCTGGAGTTCAGCCAGGCTAATTAAAGTGCAAGGGAACCTAGGCCAGGCGGGCTTTCTTTTTCACAGGGTAGCAACCAAACAAGCGTGCATGAAATCCTGCCACAACCCCAGGCCAGGCAAAAGATGCTCAGGATGCAAGCCAAACTGGCCTTATATCTCCCTGGTTCACACATACACATGTCTCGCTCGTGCTATACATATAGACCCATCCAACACTCACCGCCCTTGTTCTCTCTCCATGTGACACGCACCCCCCTAAGTACCATAATCCCTCACTCCATCATAGGCGCAAGCACTCCCCCCTCCTAAGTATGATTATCTCTTACTAGCCATCAGGAACACACGCATTGTCTCCTTCCATCCATATGTCTATCTCGATATCTCTCGGGGCATCTTCTATCGCGCACACACCTTGTCACTCGATCTCCCACCCATGTAGTCCCATCACGACCTCCAGGGATCTCTCTATGACAAACATACACTCTCTCCTCCCCATGTCTGCATTTTATCCGTACGTCTCTCTCGACCTCTCTCCCTTGTTTGTCAGACCCCTCTTGGCCACTTGCTAGGGGTCTTGCTCTCTCGGTTCCAAACAACCACACACTATCTCCTCACCTTGCCTCCGTTGTCGAAGATGCATGTGTGATATGTTTGCATAAGACACACACACTTTTTCTCTACTTTTATCGTGTGTTGTCCATGTCTCTTTCACACACGCACGCACACTTTTTGCACTCTCTCTCTCTCTCTCTCTCTCTCTCTCTCTCTCTAGTTAGGGACTCTGTCACGTCCATAAGCATATGGATGTTTTGAAAAGTCAAACCTCATAAAAGTTTGACCAGGTATATGTGGAGAAAAACATTTACATATGGAATGATCATTAGATTCATCACAACATGTACTTACTTCATACTATCATTTATCTTTGGTATTGTAGATATAAGTAATTTCTTTATAAACTTGGTCAAAGTTTCAAAAGTTTGACTTAAAAAAATGTTGGAACTACATTATCGAACGGAGGGAGTAGCTCTTTCTCTCTCTCTGCTATCTCTCATGGGTCTCCCCTCTCACTCAAACTCTCTATACCGACGGATTATACGCTCACTATGTCAACGTACAGCTCCGTATATTGTTTAGTTGACAGGTCAACCAATCCACATGCTGCCTTGTCAGCTCATGTTCTGTATCTTCGTGTGCTGGCCCATGTGGCAGTGGGTGAAAATAAGTAAACTAGAGGCCCATCTGACACGCGGTGAAGTAAACAAAGTTGAAACCACTCGGGGTAGCACCCCGCACGCTAGTAAATTGAGGGCGCATTGAGGGCAAACTTCTTGCACGCGAAGGATGCACTCGCGCACAATTCACCACTGCGCGGTGGCATGCACAGAAGGACACACTCGCGCACACCCAACACACAACACACACCAGCACACGTGTACACCAGCGTCGCCGCCGGTTGAGATGGACGGCGAGGCAGCCAACAAGAGGAGGAGGCTTGAGCCAAAACCGCATCTAGCGAGCCTGGACTTCATCAGCAGCCTCCCCGACGACATGCTGCTCTTCATCATCGGCCTCCTCCCCACAAAATCTGCCGTGTGGACTGCCCCGCTCTCCCGGCGGTGGCGCCCCCTCTGGTGCTATGTCCCCCCAACCTCACCGTTGACAGCTGCCTCTGCGACGGGGATTGCAAACGCATGGCCGCAGTCTCCAAGATCCTTTCATCGCACCCTGGGCCAGCCAGACGCCTTGACATCCGCATGTTCAGTGCCAACTGCAAGGTCCAACCCAAGTTCGACGAGTGGTTCTTATCCCCCGCCCTAGATCAGCTCGAGGAGCTCAGCTTTGAAGCTGGACGATGTCGCTCTCTGCCGCCGTCCGCGCTCCGCCTCACGCCAACACTGCGCCGCGCCAGCTTCAGCTCCTGCTATCTTCCCCAGATTAATGCCGCGCCCATCCTTCTTCTCCCTCAACTCAAGCAGCTCAACCTCTTCGACGTTGTCATCTCGAAGAAGGCTATGGAGCACCTGCTTCGCAGCTGTACTGCGCTTGAGTACCTTCGTCTTGAGCAGATCCACGGGTTCATTAGCCTCCACATCGCCTCGACGAATCTTCGATGGATTTATGTGTCTTGCTGACCCCGCAATAAGACATCAATTGGGAAGAGATCACTCTAGCTGTTCCACGTTATGGTAATTGAGAATGCGCCTTTCCTTGAGAGATTGCTTGTATTGGATCTAGAAGGTCGAACAAAAATCAAGGTCATTGACGCGCCGGAATTGACAGCGTTGGTGTACTCGTCTGCCAAATTCTCCGAACTCTTTATTGGATCCGTAATCGTTCAGGTACAACACTCATCTTCTTCTCTGTCTTCTTGAAATTCACATTTTTTAATTTCTTCTTGATGTATTTACGACCGTCTTCCAGAAAATGATTCCCACAAGCTTGACCCAGTCCATGCGCACAGTGAAGATCTTAGCACTAAAATCTATCAGCCCCAATCTGGATCAAGTTGTTGGATTCCTTACATGCTTTCCATGCACGGAGAAGCTACTCATCGAGGTGAAACTTCTTTCCTATAAGTAAACGGTAATCACAACGTAGCTTAATTTTTTCGTAATTTTCCCAAATTACGATGACAAGTGTAGTGTTCAAAACTACATCTATGCACTGCACCGAAAGAAATGTTTTTAATATTTTTTCTCACGTGATCACCTTCATCGTTTTTATGTTGTACTACTATAGTAGCCTAGGCTAGTCATAGTGGAAAGTAACTTAGACTACTCCAGTAACTCTATGGTTACCCTATGAGCATGTACTACCTCCGTCCTGGTTTACTCTTCCAATTTTGTAGTGAAAAAATATCACTAGCCAGCCAACCCTATCGTATGAGCGAATGATATTGGTACCTCTTGATGACACGGCAATCTTATGCAGCCAGCTGCTCTAATATGTTCTCTTCTTTTGTAGATAAAAAAACCCGAAAGTGAAAAATGTGCTGCACTATAACAATCTCATCAAATGCCTTGATCTCCATCTTACAGAAATTGATTTGATCAACTACCGAGGCAACACATCTAAGATTAAATTGGCCAGGTTCTTTGTTCTGGAGGCAAGTGTGCTCAAGGTAATGAGGTTTGGCGTTCTCTGGTGCAACAATGAATGGCGTGCTGATCACCGCAAGCGTCTAAGCCTAAATGACAAAGTCTCCACAGAAGCTGAATTTGTTTTTGAAACATCAAGTGGCCAGAGACTCGAAAGCATAATTGCCCATTAGTGACTTGTTAGGGCGGTGGATTTTAGTTTGTACGATAATGCTGCATCCACCTAAAGTAATGAAAGTTCTTACATAAACTTCCTAGTAATTCCCTCTTCGTAGGTGCAACATTACTCCTAACATTTGTAATATCAGTTTGAAACTTGTAATATTGCCGTGTCCTATTCCTGCATTCTCAAAATCCTGCGAATCAAACATGTCCTGAGTTGGTGATGATGTTGTGCCTCCCATCTTTCACCAATAGCCGTCGAATCTAGATCTGACACATACAAACCAAGCTTCTCCATTTTTGCAAAAAGATGCCCGCACTTGTTCCCTATTTATAAACAACTCCTTGTCTCTCACAATCAGCCTTATCTCCTCCCCACCACATCTAGAAGGCCGTGGAAAAATTTGGCGCGATGGCCACTGCCGGAGCCGTCCACCCCCAATCTTGGTGTCCCGTGCAATGCACGGGCATCTACACACAGGAAATTATGTCGAACAGGGATAGTTGTAAGCAGGCTAGCTCTACAGCCATGATGATAGTGACTGCAGATGGTGAGGCTGACAATGGTATGCCAAACATGGCGCCTATACTCAGGTGTCATCTCCTGCGCAGGGTCTTGTCAATTCACTGTGAGGAGCAGCATGTAATAATTTGACCAACGGGTAGAACAATGCTAGTACTCCTACTACTACATTGGTAGTACTATTACTAGTACTAGTAGCACCACCATCTGGATTTAGGAGTACTACCACGTCCATCTGGATTTTAGTATTTGACTAGCAATATCTAGTAATGCATGTCACAAAAAATGTACTACTCCCTCTGTAAATAAATACATGGTGTTTTATTCCTATCGGCGAGAGAACTTAATGTTTTTTTGCTAACTAGAGTACTAATAGGATTACATGCAATGAACTAAACACTGCATGTCATGTTTGGTAGTCTCAAGTCATTGAAAGCATGCATGGCCCACATCTCTCATTGGTTGATATGTCACGAAATAAGAAACAAGGAGGGAGTTAATACACCGTGCCTAAGTATTTTGGGATTATTTGGTTGTCGTAAGGTGACTTACACACCATTTTTGTTTACATGCATTAAAATTTTATTAGTTAAATCAAAGGTCAAAACTTGGCGCAAAATGCAAAGGGGACCAATAAACCAGTAAACATCAAACTTCTCTCATTTGGCCCCAACTAGAGGTCTGGTGAGATGACTATACTGCACCAGCACGGAGGGGGATGCAGCTTCATTGACTTATGGCAACTACCTTTGGGTGAATGACACATGGGCCTAGGGGGTGGCTGGCCCACCTATCATACAGCGAAAGGCAGGTGCAGTAGAGGGCCGAGGAGTAGTACGGAATCCTACGCACCTACGCACGCTAACCAAGGGCAAGAGTGATCACTCGAATCACAAGATCAATTGACTAGAAGCTAAGCTAGACCCATGGAGGTGATGAGCGCGAGCATCAGCTGGCACTATTCAGAAGCACGTTGAGCTCGCCGCCAACGTCGCTGCTCCTCACACGCCGGTTGGTGACCCGGCGCACTAGGGTGTGAGGATGTCGTTGAACGTTGATGGATCCGTATATATTTTTATCTTTCCGTCAAATCCATGTAGTAGTATATGATGCTACAGTAATTATCTTGTCGGATAGCTGAGAAAACAGGAGGGAGAAGAGATGGCTGTAGCATGGACTCCAAGAAAATTGGTATCGGATGGGACTCGTGTGGGTGGCATGTGTCGTACTGCTAGACGTGAATGCTACTGAGTTATGGCCCATGCCACCCCACTATATCGAGCCTATGGCCCTGTTTGGATACTCTAACACAGTTAGAGTTAGAGTTATTTTCTAACCCACTCTAACCCAAATAAGCACCTCTCCACCGGGATAGTTGGGTTAGATGAAACTAACCCACTCTAACCCTCCCTGTTTGGATACTTTTGGGTTATTTGAGCCTTCAACTAACCCAAACTAGATCTAACCCCATGATCCAAACAGGGCCATATTGAGGTACGTAGAACAAATTTCCTGCAGTCCGTGCTCAGCCCTCCTCCATCTCTCTTCTCAGCCAGCCAGCGAACGCGTGGAGCCCATCGTCTGTTTGCTCACATGCGGCCCCACATGTCAGTGAAAACGCAAGAGGACCCACTGAACCTGCACATCTTTCACCTCGACGTGCTGGTGATGAAAAACAAATCCAATAAAGATCTCTGGTGGCCGCTTTTGGAGTTACTCAAGAGTAGTAAGATTCTATTTACAGTTTAACCCAAGATGCACATCTCGTGGCTTCAACTACCACTCTATTTTCTTTCATGACACGACCTGGATGCTGGATGTCCCACGTGTCGGCAAAAGGAGGAAGAACCCGACCAAATCTTCGGTTGTGCTCTCGGATTAGACTAGTTGTGCTAACTTAAAATTTTTATTGTGTACTCCCTCCGTTCCAAAATACTTGACTTCCATTTGTCCAAAAATGGATGTACCTATATACTAAAACATGTCTAGATACATATATATTTTGACAAATAGAAGGCATGTATTGTGCAACGGAGGGAGTAGAATGGATGCAAGTTTTTGTATTGGGAAGAAGAGTACATCCATATATTGATAGAGCGCAATTTAGTAGATGTTCTATCACTTTTAGCTAGCACAGAGGCTAGAGATGAGATTAGTGCACTTGTTGATACTCCTACTAGAATAGAGGCTAGACATGAGACTAGATGCGAGGAAGCAACGTCTACTTCTTTACACTCGAAGAAGAAAGAAGCACGCAAGATCGAGCCTCCGCAGATCAACAATGAATGCATCGAGAAGGCACTAATCCAACTTACAAGAGTAGTAAAATGTATTCTTTTGGTTCTTGTTTTCTTTGGTCTTGCTTTTCTAGTCAAAATTATCATTGGAGTTCGTACAAAATGGAGGTCCATTTGGGGTCGTGCGGTGGAGTTGGCCTTACAAGTGGGACCATAGTTAAGGAAACCGACTATCGGCAAACTCCCACCTCGCCCGCCGCGCGATGGCTGAAGTTAGAGAAACGACGAGGTTGAAGAGATTTCTCTAGCACAGACTCCAAGAAATAATATGGTGTCAGATGGATGTCGTGGTGGTGGCGTGTGCCGTACTCCTGGACATGAATGCTTGTTCTGGCCCATGCCACCCTACTACTCCTACTACTTACTCCTACTATATAGTATTAGTATCGAGGATTCAAGGTGCTGGTTACGTACAACGAACACATTAACATATGGCTACAGTAAAAACACCCGCCCGACGCGCGAAGCATGTGAAGCTAGTACAAATAGTGTACTACTATTGTTGATTGGCCTCATCTGATAACCTGTTGCAATGCATGTACAATTATGTATTCGGAAAAAATTTTTTTTGCCTCGTCGCACCACTCACTCAGAGAAGTGACTCGAAAGCCATTCATAAATTTAGTAAGTTTATCATAGGCATATCATTTTATTACATACAACAGGTCATCAACCCACATCAACAACGAGGATACATTATAAATACTAAAGTTTTCACCACACAACAAATAACAAGCAATGAAATGAACTTCAACGCAACCTCTGGGTAGTCTGCTGAGATTTTTGGAAGTGGAACCCGGTCACGAGTGTACACATTCACAAGTTCCCACTCGCAGTTGGACCCAATGTAAACAACCAAATCTCCATTTGCGCCCGCCCAAGCCTTGCTCTCAAGCGATGGCAACTTAACATCATACGTATCATTATCAAGCGGCATCAACTGGCATAGGGCGAGGCCTCCGTCGTGCCGGCGCCAGTCATCAGGGTCACGGCGAAGAAGATAGGGGAGATCAAACCGCTCCTTGACTCTTGGGTTCTTTGTAATGATGTTATTAGTTGAGTCGAGAATGGGCTTAAACGAACCTGCCATGCTAGCCGAGGTGATGACGTCGCACCGATCAATGAGTTCCTCCACCATGTCATCTTTCAGATTGGGGCTAGAAAAACGGGGTCGTTTCCGGCCTGTTCCCTCCATGGAGAAGACGATCGAACAATGGCAGAAGAAAGGGTGAAGGGCTGAAGGAAAATGGAGGAGGGAGAGGAAGAGCGTGCGACAGCAGTTCCAAATCAAGAGGGAAAGGCGAAGAGTCGGTGGACGGTTGCGAGTTTGCCACGGGTCACGAAGAGGCGCCCTGTCCTACACGTCCGTTTGGAAATAATCCTACTACTCGCCGTCGTCTCACTGATATGTTGGAATGGGACCACATGTCAACGAAACATGGTGTGTAATTTCTCGTGCAAAATGCGATCTGGCCGCGTTGGCCCGAGGTGCTGCATTAGTTATCGACCTTTATTTTTTTAATGGCATGCCGATCAGTTTTGAAGCATGACTAACTGGTACTGTACGCAGAGAAAATATAAACTACTCTACCACTACTCCACCTCCAGTACTAGTAGTATAAAAAAGATATATAGGCTGGAGCTTGAGCGCTTTCTCCAGATCTAAAAAAGACGACCCCTCTCTCCCTCCTCACCAGTGGTCATAGATCCACCAGGGAAGAAAAGGATGTGCAGCGTTGACGCACTCGTCGTCGGCGAGAGAGGTCACGCACTGACGACAAGGCCGTCCTCTCAAACCTAGCGCCCGCGCGGGATGGCCTCCGTCCCCAAGCTCGCTGCCGTAGTGTGTGCGGAGGACGACGACCACGAGCGAAGCCACTTCCCGCCGACCCTCGGGTATGCTACCTCTTTTCGAACCATAACCTTGTTCTATTGCCCCATCTGCCACGTCGTTGCATGTGGATCTTTTTCCACTCCACCATCTTCCGAATTTGCTATCCTCTGCTCTGCTGGCCACGCAGACGAAAACCATAATTTGCACTATTCAAGGAAACCCTACTTCATGCAGACAAATCCATGTCTGCGTTGAATAAGGAAAGGAAGGGAGACTGTACTGTCCAAGAGAGTAGGCATCGAACCCACATCTAGGTTGAAAAGGGTAAATCAGTAGCTAAGGAACGAGTCTCGTGTCTCTTGGTTGAAGAAGGGTAGAAAGGCATGACAACGCAATAGAGAATGACCAGGTCGATCGGTTTATTGTCCTCGCATAGGAAAAAGGTGGCTAAAGAGAACAAAAATGGGACATAATCCACATATGCTGCCTGGATATTTGTTGCTCTGGGCAACCATACCTCCCTCACCACTCTGCGTCCGTGGAGGTACATCGTACTGGTGCGCCCACTGTCCGAATGGGCCTCCCATGCTCTTATTGCCACTTTTTTGTTGTTAGTATAACGCCAGTAGTCAAGTCAAGCAATGCTACTGCTAAAGTGATGCCACATTTAACTAATGCCGCTCTCAGTCTAATGCCACCGATAAATTTAAGCAATGCCATTTAATGTCACTCGATTATTTCAGGGTTAGTTGTTGATTGTGGATGTATTAATGATTTTTCAGCTAAGGCTTCTAATGCTGTTGCACAGCCAGTATACCAACGATGAAACTTGTTACTACCTTCAGATTTTTCCACTGTTAATGCTTATAGATTACATACCTCACTTTCATGAGATAAGTTAATTTTTTTGTACAGTGTCACCAAAATGCCAAGGCGCTGATGTCATTTTATTTTGGTTACATTGCACAGACAATTATGAAGACAAGAGGAAGGGTCAAGAGTGGGCACCTCCTCCTCCGGCTGTTCTCTTGATTCGTCCGATCAAGTTTTTATGTTTGATCGATTATCAAGATTGGGATAGCAATTTTTATGGTCCCACCAAGTTCGAAATGATATTTACCTTGGAGGTACATGGTTTGCAATTTTTTATACTGTCATTAGTTAATAATGCTAGTTACCTTCAGACTTTTGTATTTGGTTTAATGCTCATGCAGAGCTAGTATACAAATGCTGAAACTTGTTACCTTTACATTTTGTATTGTTAATTCTTATAGAAACCTCCCAGTGCTAGTGTTTATTGAAATCTATTCAGTAAAACCATTGTACTGTACCCTGTAATAAACTAACTACTCTACTGTTGCACCAGCCACTGGATTAGTGTATATTTGTAGTATTCGAATGGTGTTGCATTAGCGTATGGACATAAATAAAGTGTGGCAAGCTTTCCCAGATATGTGCTCAAGAAAACTACTACCTGTTTTTCTAAATACTAGACATTTGGGTTCTTTAAATTGAACCGCGAAAATGTCTTATATTAAGGAACAAAGGATGTAGAGTTCACTCAAATTATCCCGGTAGTGCTAGTCACACCTTTGTTAAAATTAATGTTCATTATGTTATCGGAGGAGGTCTGTATGTTTGTCTCTAATGCATGTCGACTACATACCTGACATCATGATGTAATGTTAAGTCATTTCCTTTTGTACAGTGTCACTGAATTATCAAGGCGGTGATGGCATTTTATTTTAGTAGAACTGCACAAAATTTGCTTAAAAGAAGAGGAAAGGTGAGGAATGGCTCAGTTTTTCAGAAAAAACTATGTATGCCTTCCTGACATTAGCCGTTGTTGCTTTATTTATTCCTTCAAATAGGTGGTTAGAAATAGTCTTGCTACCTTTTCCCGTTAAGAAATTGGAATGCTTATATTTGTGAGTCTATGCTTCAACTAGTGCCACTTTTAGAGTAATCACACTTTCAATATCTATGCAAACAGGGATGCTCGATTTTAGTGGAACTGCACAAAAAGTCCAACTGATTCAACATTAGGAGCATGTTTTTTCCAAACCTTCATATCCAATTGGTGGCACTATGAGCTGTTCATTACGAAGGTACATGGTTTGCTACTATATTGCTACTCTTTTTGTACTGTCATTAGATAGTAATACTAGTGGTTTGCATGTGAATTTATTGGCCGGGTGGACCTACATTGGAGGTGCAGGACAAGATTCAATGATTGGATGCTCAATTTCGGTTGTATCAATTTCACCTCTTCCATCACTACGAACATGGATATCCTTGCTCTGATGAAGAATAGGCACTATATTTCTGCTCTGAACCAGCAAATCAATTCAGTATGAAATTGTCCAGGGCAAAACATAACTGTATCAGATTGTCAAGTGCAGAACATGACAGATGCTAAGCGGAAGAGACATGTTTCAATCGAAAACAAGGTGTGGTATATGTTTACTAGCTGCTTGATATTTGTGCAGACAGAGATGTCTGCCCATTGCTATTTGGCAAACAAACAAAGTGTTCGCAATTTTGGTTGAACTGCACAAGAGAATAGTATAGTCACTGCATGCAGTGCCATTTGAAAATAGACACAGAAAGATTGGATAGTCACTTCATGGACTGCAGAAAAGTAGTACTATACTATTCATTAGCCAACACTAGGTGCTTCATTGCTTTGGTCTGATTATACAATGGGCATCATTTTGCCTAAGTTAAAGTTTGTATTCCGAAAATAGTCTCGCGGTGTGATCGAGAGAAGACCAAATCATATTGCAGTGGATGTTCCTCCATCATGTGTGGTTCATTCTCATGGTTCCAGCTGTTGGTGAAGCCACTTATGTTTGCAAGAGGAATTGTAGACTTCACAAACAAATTTGTCTTTCAGTCTGTACTGAATGTTGGCCAAGAGAAGCATCCACGTTAGTAGGAAGAACATATGTTTTTTCTAGATCTTTGCTTTTGGAGCTACATATTTGTATATGATCTGTGAATCATTGAGATGCATTAACATGTTATCTTATGTATGGGAATCATACTAGTTAGTTTTAGTTGCGACGCAAGATCTGAAGTGGCTGATCTTTGCTTTTGGAGCTACATATTTGTATATGATCTATGAATCATTGAGATGCATTACCAGTTACTTATTTCTGTTCGCTCAGTGTTTACAAGTTACTGATTGATCACTAGCTAGCCTACAAATGCGCTCCTGGCAGTTTTATTTGCGACGCAAGATGCGAAGTGGCAGTTTTTGGAATAAAAATGCCTACCTCTGAAGAAACTGACAAGCTACACTATCGATCCTACATGGATAAAAATGCCTACCTCTGAAGAAGTTTAAGCCTAATTAATTCCATGAGCAAAGTAGCAGGACCAAGGCATGTCAATAATTAACGGCATGCAGAAGTTTAAGCCTAATTAATTCCAGCGATTTAAGTGGCTGTATGTGTGCCCTCGGCTGTGACTCGTTGCATGCTGCTTCGCGTACTGGCTGCGAGCGATTCTGAGTGCCTGCATGCAGCCGACCGTAATTAAGGCAGCTAACTGATGTGAAAAAAGTTACGCTTTAATTGTTGCAGGCTTTTTAAATCCGTGGAATCATTATTGACAAGGAGGGAGATGATTCGAGTGCACTCGTTTGACCGCCATGCCGGCGCGCGACCCAGACAGGACGGGATGACACAGTCATAATTTCAGTTTTTCTAGTTTTCCACGGCAAGCTGGCGCGCTAAGCCATTATGCATTGAATTCCGATGACCGTCGCGCTACCTTCCGCCTATAAGTACTGCTTCCCAGCCTTCTCCGGTGCCACCGTGACCCAACTCGCCATATCCTAATAAGCCGCCACCAGCCCGACGTCGCTCGCCACGTCCGCCATGGCCCCGCTCGTCCGCGGTAGGCGACGCCGGAGGTGGTCACCGCTGGAACTAGTGTTCGGGTTTTCACCGGAAGGCAGACGAAGGGAGGAGGCATTCTATCTTTCTTTAGATCGCAATGCGGAGATCGAGTTGTTGGAGCGCGACCACATGGCGGAGGAGCAGGAGTTTTTGGAGCGCGACCGCCTACCGGAGGAGCAGTGTATCGCCGATTTGCATCGCCAGTGGGACATGGAGCAGCAGTGCACCGACGCTCTGAGTCGCGAGAAGAGCTCCCGCAACTGGGCCGACTACGTGGAGGCCGGCGCCTGACAAATAGCCCTGGAGGCTGTCGGGCACGCACACATTCGCGACACCGATTTTTACTACCAGCTCGTCAAGTGGGTTTCCCGCTTGGAAGCCGAAGCTTTGGTGGACCATGCCGGCATGGAAAGGGCCAACGAGCGCGAGCAACGTGCCCTATCGCACCTCTTGAAAGTCCGAGGCGAGGCGCACGAAGCCAATGCCGGCGTTTAGCGTGTACCACAGATGGCGGCCGACATCGTCTGGTTAGCTAAGAGTAAGTTAGTACTTGTACGCTACTAGAGTATTAGTGGGAGTAGATAGTTAACTTGGCTATGATGGTTGTCAACATGGAAGTTCAGTACTCTATATGTGGATCAGACCTGTTACTTTGCTCTGAATGTTGAACTTTCCGTTTGAACGTATCGAGTGGGCTGTTGTTTTTTTAAATGGGTTGTATTTGTCCTCCACGGGTTTAGAGGCTGACTTGTGGGCCTAGCAAGTTGATGCGTACACAATCAGGAGATGATTGTACATGGAGAGGATGACAGCAGGGACCCGCCAAGGTCATGGCAGTACGCAAGCAAGTGCCTCCTTATTTCAAGCCAATAAAAAAATGGATCCTCCTAGTGGATTTCTGACATCTGGGTCCCATGCCATTGTCAACGTAGTCAATAAACGAGAGAATTGCACAACGAGCGGCTGACACCAGGGACCCAGCAGCTCGCCCAGTTATTTTTTGGGTTAATTTGATAAATGCCACTCCAAATATGGTGTATCCGAGAAATGCCACTGCAATTTCCAAACTTTGAAAAATGCCATTTCATGTCATTTCTAGTAGCATTTTTCAAAGTCCGGAGTGGCGTTTTTCAAAGTTTGCAAACTGCAGTGGCGTTTTTCAAAGTTTGCAAAAATTGCAGTGGCATTTTCCAAAGTTTGGAAATTGCAGTGGCATTTTTATGAATCGCCATAATTGGAGTGGCATTTATCTAATTTGTTTTTGAGACGGAAGCAGGGTGTCAACTGGGCTGTGCGGGACACTCTGGCTTGTCTAGACAGCCTTTTCATTTATGTTTACCACAGACCAGCCCAGTAGTTTTTTTTCTTTCTGAAAATGGCTAGCCCAGTTTTTTGTGATTTGTCAAGTAAGTCGCTTTATCAGGCCTGTTGGGCTACAAATCTTTCAAGACGAGGAGAGCTTCATTCGGCTGGCCGAGAAAATGGCCTATCAGTAATGAGAAATGGGCTGTACATTTTTATAACACATCAAACCGGCAATTAGTTTCAAATATCTTTTTTTCATTTCAAGATTTTAAATTGCATTGATGTCACATCCCTAGCTTTACCCTGGCCTTGGACTAGCTTGGTTGCTGCATCATGTTTAAATTCAAATGAAATTTGAACTGAGGAATTTTGGAAGCCTCAAAAACTTAAATAAAAGAGGGGCAAAAACCCTAGAAATCTCATTCATTGCTCCAAAATGCTCTTCTTAAATGTTTGATAATTTTTGGTAAGGGTTCTGGTCCCAAGCAAAATATTGAACATTTTTAAGGAATTATTTTTGAGACTTTGGATTTAATTCATTAGCTATTTGAATTTGAATTATATTCATATAATTAGAATATAATTTCAAATACCCCTGATATATTTTATAAGCTTTTGGATAAGTCCATTTAGCAATATAAAATATTCAGAGGAGTTTTTGGCATTGTTTGAATTATTTAAAATTCAAAACAGTGGCAAAATAAATTAAACAAAACAGAAGAAAAAAATAAAAAGAACAGAAGCCTACCTGGGCCACTTACCTGTAGCCGGCCCAGCTGGCCAGCTCCTCCCGCTGGCCCAGCCCACCGCCGCCTCCCTCCCCTGTCGCCTTCCTCCTCTGCCAGGAGGACGGGCACGCGCCCGGCGCGCGCGGCCACGCGCCCCGGCCACCTCCTCCCTGCTTCGGCCACCTCCTGCCTCCCTGCTTGCCTCCACTACTCCCTGGAGACGCCACGCGGCCCCCACGAACTCTCTCACTCTCCCGTATCTCTCCCTCCGTCCCTATCCCCCTCTGCTCTCTCTCCCTCACGATCGACCACGAGCACCCGAGAGCACCGACGAGCTCCACCGCGGCCAGTGTCCACCCCTCGCCTCGGCGATGCTTCCAGAGGAACTGCCGCGCCTTCCTCTTCGTCTCCACCAACTCACGTGACGCCGGGAGCCCTGCATCGCCGCCCACGTCGCCGTTCCCCTCCTCGGCCACCGGAACTCGCCGCCGTTCGATTCGCCGCCGACAGGACGTCCCCGAGCCCACCGAGCTTCTCTCCCGACCCCTCGTGAGCCCCTGTCCATTTCCCCTCTCTCCCCGTGCCCGTCCGTGCCTTCTAACCACCCCGACTGTCGGAGCCGACAGTTCCTCGCCGCCGGCGATGACGCAGTCGGTGCTAGAGCCACCGTAGCTAACTCCCGAGCACGGCAACGTGCTCAGCACCCTTCCAGGAGCCGAGCGCGCCCACCCGTGCGACCTGTCGTGCCCCCTAGCGCCAACCCGCACCAACCCCGAGCTCCGGCCGCCGCCGCGAGCTCGATTCCGGCGAGCCCGTTCGACCTCAGCCCCTCCCGCTTGCCTAGATGGATGCGGCTGAGCGCCAGCTACACGTAGATGATCGCTGCCGCTGTTTTGGTCGCCGGAGGAGGATTTCCGACCCCCTCCGCCGTCTCTGGCTCCGCCGGCGACGAGCCGCGGGTCAACTCCGACGAGTTGACCCGGGGTTTGACCCCCTGACGTGTGGGCCCAGGCGCCTGCTTGATTAGTGTTAGATTAGTTAGCATTAATTAACTCAGCTAATTAGTTAGGCCACTGACATGCGGGCCCTGCCCGGCTAACTAAGTTAGTTAGGGCTAACTAACTTGGTTAGTTGACTGGGTCACTGACCAGTGGACCCCACTGGTCAGGTTTGACCTGGGCTGGCGCCTTTGACCTGATGACGTCACCCCGACGTCATGCTGACGCAGTAATGTTTTCTGGATTTAATTTAATTCTGAAATTCCAGAAAATGCCTAAAACTTCTAAAATTAATAGAAATTCAACCGTAACTCCAAATGAAATAAATTATATATGAAAAATTATCAGAAAAATTCAAGGAATCCATCTGTACCATTTTCATGCATGTTAGAACAACTTATCACTACTGTTTAGGGCAAATGAAGTGAATGACATTTAAATAACCACATATGGAGTTTGAATTTGAATCTTGGATTCAAACCAACTTCATTTAATCTGGTTTTAGGTGCATTAGCCCAAAACACATTCATATTGCCATGTCATGATCATGCATCATATTGTGCATTGCATTGATCGTGTTTCTTCTGTGTTTGCCGGTGTTGTTCTCCCTCGGTAGACGTTGTACCGACGATGTGATCGTTGACACTGATGAAGACTCAATGTTATCTTCGGAAGTGCCAGGCAAGCAAAACCCCCTTGTTCATTCCGATACAATCCTACTCTCTCGCTCCTGCTCTCTTTTACTGCATTAGGACAACATCGATTCATCTGTTACTTGCTGCGGTAGCTGAACCCCTTTATCCTTGCATGACCTGTCATTGCCACAGTAAATAGATGAAACCCACTAGCATGAGTAGGAGTTGTTTGAGCCCTGTTGTGCCTACTCATTCATGTTTGTTTGTCATGCTTGCTACTGCTTAGAGTTGAGTCAGGTCTGATTCATCGGGGATGAATCAGAGGCGTGTGAACATGTCCTACTGTGTGTGAGCTAAGTGTGTGAACACGATTTGGTAAAGGTAGCGGTGAGAGGCCATGTAGGAGTACATGGTGGGTTGTCTCATTGCAGCCGTCCACAAGAACTGAGTTCTGTGTTTGTGATCCATGATTCAGCTACTACCACGCATTGGGCCCGAAACCAATGGACCCTCTCGGCTTCTTGATCACCCTTGTCCTCTGTCCAGGAGTTGCAAGTAGTTTCTGGTGTTTGTAGTATGCTGGAGGCCGTGCGCAGCGCTGACCGTAGGGGTGGGCTGTGATGCGGTAGGCACGTGGCCGGGTAAACCGGGCGCCCGTTTGGTGTCACGGAACCCTGTTCACATCGTTTGGGGCTGTGAGCGAAACTCCAGCCGGATCTCCTCATGGATGGAACCCGAATAGGCGATAAACCTGGACTAGAGACTTGAGTGTTTAGGCAGGCCGTGGCCGACACCCACGTTGGGCTTCCGCTTGAAGGTTGCCGAGTACATGTTGTGTAAACGGCGGTAAGTGGTGAGAGCGTGTGTGAAGAAGTACACCCCTGCAGGGTTAATTTCATCTATTCGAATAGCCGTGTCCGCGGTAAAGGACTTCTGGGTTGCTTATATCAGTTCATAGACAAGTGAAAGTGGATACTCTAAAATACGCAAGATAAGCGTGAGTGCTATGGATGGCGTTCTCGTAGGGAGACGGGAGCGGATCCATAGTGGTGTATTGATATGGTGAATATGTGGACTCGTGTGCGCCACCTCAAAAGAGTTACTCGCAGTCGTAGTTCAGGATAGCCACCGAGTCAAAGCTGGCTTGCTGCAGTTAAACCCCACCATCCCCTTTGTTGATAATGATGCATATGTAGATAGTTCTGATGTAAGTCTTGCTGGGTACATTTGTACTCACGTTTGCCTATTTTATGTTTTTGCAGAGAGACTTTGGTCTCGCTAGTAGTTCCACGTGGACTTCGACGTTTAGCTTGATACCTCAGCTACGATCTTGTGCCCTCGGCAGGATCTGGTAGATAGTCAGGCTTCTCAGCCTTTTTCATTTATAGATGTCTGTACTCAGACATGATAGCTTCCGCTTGTGCTTTGATTTGTATGCTCTGATTGTTGGGTCATGAGACCCATGTTTGTAATATCTCGCTCCTCGGATCCTATTGAATAAATTACTTGAGTCGTAGAGTCATGTTGTGATGCCATGTTGTATTTGCACATATCGAGCATATTGTGTGTATGTTATTGAAATGCTTGGTATGTGTGGGATCTGACCATCTAGTTGTTTATCTTTAGTAGCCTCTCTTACCGGGAAATGTCTCCTAGTGTTTCACTGAGCCATGGTAGCTTGCTACTGCTCCGGAACACTTAGGCTGGCCGGCATGTGTCCTTCTTCGTTCCTGTGTCTGTCCCTTCGGGGAAATGTCACGCGATGAATACCAGAGTCCTGTTAGCCCGCTACAGCCCGGTTCACCGGAGTCCTGCTAGCCCAGTGCTACAGCCTGGATTCACTCGCTGATGACCGACACGTTCGATGCTGGGTCATGAATGCCTGTCCCTGTAAGTCTGTGCCACTTTGGTTTTATGACTAGCCATGTCAGCCCGGGCTCCTTATCATATGGATGCTAGCGACACTGTCATATACGTGTACCAAAAGGCGCAAACGGTCCCGGGCTAAGGTAAGGCGACACCCGTGGGAATACCGTGCGTGAGGCCGCAAAGTGATATGAGGTGTTACATGCTAGATCGATGTGGCATTGAGTCGGGGTCCTGACAGCGTTGGTATCAGAGCTTGACTGCCTGTAGGATTACCAAGCCAAACTGGTCGAAGTTGAGTCTAGAAATTCTTAGTTATATGTAGGGGAATTGATTGTGGGATGGAACGTAAGGCTCCTTTTACTCCTTATACCTCATGCCCTTCTGATCTGAGTCATCTTATCTTTCCTACGGGGTTAAGGAACTAGGTCTTCTCATCTATCTATCAGGATCACGTGTTACTAATCCGTAGACTTATAAATTGTTGGATTAAGCTTGAGTTCAGTTTCTACTACTTCCGTACGTTAACTGTTGATCTCGAAACCTTGATATTGTGCTTCTGAGTGGTTATGCCACCAATTTTGTGAATGTCTCAAATCTTTTCTGAGCATTTACAGCCGTTATGTTGTCCGAGTCATTCCAGGTTTCTAAATAGTCTGATGCATTTGCAAAATCCTTTTCCTCTGGTTTCGATGCTCCTTTATGCCAGCTCAATCACACTAATTGTTGAGTTGAGGTATTCTATTGCCTTGACATTATGTTGGAGTTACTATTATGGCCCTAGGTGTTTAGGGAGTCACCTAGTAATCTAGCAATGTTTTGTGATCCCAGTGTGATGATTCTGGCTTTTATTCTCGAAAGCATCCCGTGATGCCACTTAGTAGTAGGTATTCTACTCCTTGGGCTTTGAACCCGAGATTCACTCTACTTACCTCATGTTGATAGTGTTTGCTAGTTCCTTTAGGATATTAGTAACTTTGCGATAGTCCTCGAGGTCCGTGGTATTTCCTTCTTCCAAATACTATGAACCGCTTATGGCAGATGTTTATTGGATCAAAAGATCACAATTAGAGTACTCTTGAGGAGTTCTCCATTCATAAATCGTGACTCTGCCAGTTCTACCTTTCTGAATGGGTTATCCGGAAGAAATATGTTGAACTTCGTTCGACATGCTAATCCATGCATCCACAACTCAGAAAATCATATGTTCTTTTGAGTTGTCCCATCTTAGTTGTTTCCGACCCTCGCCTATCAATTGATAGTCAAGAGTATGCGTGCATTCGTCTGTCGATGCCTATTACTCTTGTGGCCCGTCAAGCCATTCCGTCCTGAATGACTAGGAGAAACAAACTCCAGTACCTCATCCATATTTAGGATTGGGTCAAAGTAGTTGTGTTCCGCAGATCAAGTTACAATCCAGCTTCTGGTCTGCTCTACCCTGAAGTATTACCTTCTTTATGACAGGAATTTCATGAGAATTGCACCACCTTTTGTGAATTCTTGACATAGTGATACTTCTCGCCATCCTTTTTCATTCCTCGGTTCCGTGTGGATGCAACCGGAATACCGATAAATGAATTGTGATGTGTGAAATCAATACTCCTAGCAACCTCGTTGCTTGGTAGTTAAAGGATAATAATTTTATTCTTAGTATGTTGGTTATTGAATCACCATTCTAAGATTGATCGTGCTACCTAGTCCTTATTTTGGTGCACCCTTCGATTGATGAGTTAGGACCTTGTCAAGTCCTCACTCATTTGATCATATCGTCTTGCCCTGAAAGGCAAGATTGTTCTCGAGCTTAGTAACATACCGGTGGTTCGTGATTTTCCGAATATCTTCTCGGAAGTATTACCAGGTTGTTCCCTGACTGTTATGTTGAGCTCGTGATCAAGTTGGTTTCTTGTGAACCACCCTTTCTCCAAAAATCTGTGTTGGATATCCCGGAGCTAGTTGGTTAAGCTAGACAACAACTTGGAGAGTTGGAGGATAAAAGCTTGCCTGACTTAGTTCGTTCCAAAGGGATAATCTTGTGTAGTGTGTGTTGAAGAAAGATGATATCTTCATCGATTGGTCCCTGTGATCAGTTGCTGGACCTATTGTCTTATCAATCCTTTGATTTGAGTGTGGGCTATCGTCAAATCAAATCAGTACCAATGATGCTCGTAATGTTGTCTTATTCGTGGTTGATCCCTCGAGCATACACCATTACATCTTTGGTCTGACCAATGCTATCACTGTGTTCACTTAACTATGGAATTCCTTTTAAAAGGAAACCTAGATGAATTGTTGTTGAGCCCATTGACAACATCCTTATCTCCTCCATGGTCTTGTTGGACAATAAGTTAGTGTTGGAAACTTTTGAAAGCATTATCTTCATGCTAGCTCATGAAGTATTTGTTTGATGAAAGGAGTGACTTCCTCTTATACACGTGCATTTGGTGAAAGTTGCCGCCGTGAATTTGAGAAAGTTAGTTTTGCTTCCTCTGGAATCATCCCAAGTCAGTCATGCATATGTGCGAAGTATTCTATGGTTTGGAGACTTGCAACCTTCATTCCATATGTGTTCCGAGCACACCAAGCCACTGATTGAGTTGTTCAAGGAGAAGAAGTTTCTTCTTAAGAGCATGCCTTATGCAAGGACTTCAATATCCTCGATTATGGTTCCCCACCTGAACTCGGTAGTGTTTTGTTGTAAGACTACCATGTGATAATGTTTTGTCTAGGACAACGTGTTCACGTGTTTGTAGTAGAACCAACTCATGTTTTGGAGCTTGCTATCGTAGTTCATCTCCCGAGAATCCCGCAACGTCATCTCGTCGATTTGTGTTGCAAACTTTCATTTTTCTTCCTAGACTCGATGAGTCTGGAATATCCTGACACCAACCAGATCTGAATCTCAGGCAGATATGATGGTTGGAACATTTCCCAAGAACTATAATATTGGTCCCTCGATAACCGGTAAGGTGGATGTCGTGGCCAACACACCCAGCCGAAAGACCTATTATTGTAGTATCTTGATTGAAGAAGTTGGCCACCTTCCCATAAGGATTTCGTAGGATTTACCTCCGTAACTGTTCCTTATGGATTCTATTGCTCCCAAAGTCCGACCTTTTACTTGATGTTCTAGTTATCAAACCATATCTATGAATGGGTTACGCTAGCACATCAAGGAGAACATTAGAAGCGGAGTGCTAAATGTCTCTCGGTCGATCATCCAGATTCTATTCCCTTGGCCTCGCTAAGATGAAATCTGAGAAGTGTTATCTTCCTTTGCATCTGCATCATCCATCATCATTCATCATGGTAGCAAGTTGTGTTGCCAGGATCCTTGACACGGATGTTGGTAAAACCTTGATGAATATGGAAATGCTCAAGTTCTTGAGAGCACGCACAAGCGCTAGGTGTTATCATCGACACTAACTGGAGTGCTCTCAGTTTCCTCGGCAATGCTATAACCATTCCAATAGTGGAATAACTCTCTATTGTTGAGCCTCTCCCCAGTTACTAGAATCATTCCCAGCATTTGCATTTTGTTCCCAGCTTGCACCGCCAATGTGCCATTCTACCATGGGTTCCTTCCATTTCCGGTGATAAGCAAATTCATCCATTACGTTGTCTTCAACAAGGTAATCCACATCATCCAAGTCTGAATATGCCATTCTACTGACCCCCTCCACACGATCGCTTGAGAATTGTCTTAGGCTGGTTTAAAGAGTTCCAATGATCTCTGAATCAAAAGTAATTCTTTTTGCCACTTAAGGAAATAATCTACGAATCACCCTCCTCCAGGATGTTTCGTTGTGGTGTCATGGCAACTCAACTCCTCGCTACATTGACAATCGTTTACCACCTTCTTAGGTGTGGAATTGTTGTCCACCTAGTGAACCTTCGTCATCCGTTTCTTTCCACCCCTCTTGATGTGTATCTCGTGTCTCCACCCGAGAGATG
The DNA here is from genome assembly GCF_002162155.2 of Triticum dicoccoides. Taxonomy (NCBI): domain Eukaryota; kingdom Viridiplantae; phylum Streptophyta; class Magnoliopsida; order Poales; family Poaceae; genus Triticum; species Triticum dicoccoides. The sequence continues at coordinate 212,306,684 of NC_041390.1, read as the reverse complement.
GTCCTATGTCTCATTCTGTGAGTTGTTCGATCTTCGAGAAGATCGACCCTTCTAGAGTCTCCCTCTTCCCTCCATGTCATGTTGACAGGATTTCTCAGAGCAAGACGACAAGACAATAATGGTGATCGAATCAACGTTCCTATGAAGTGCAACCTGGATCGTGAAGATTGTACTAGTTGCGTTCCCCTTCACCTTACCCTACGCTTGAATCTCGAGACGAGATTCTTGTTTAGTGGGGGTGAGTTGTCACATCCCTAGCTTTACCCTGGCCTTGGACTAGCTTGGTTGCTGCATCATGTTTAAATTCAAATGAAATTTGAACTGAGGAATTTTGGAAGCCTCAAAAACTTAAATAAAAGAGGGGCAAAAACCCTAGAAATCTCATTCATTGCTCCAAAATGCTCTTCTTAAATGTTTGATAATTTTTGGTAAGGGTTCTGGTCCCAACCAAAATATTGAACATTTTTAAGGAATTATTTTTGAGACTTTGGATTTAATTCATTAGCTATTTGAATTTGAATTATATTCATATAATTAGAATATAATTTCAAATACCCCTGATATATTTTATAAGCTTTTGGATAAGTCCATTTAGCAATATAAAATATTCAGAGGAGTTTTTGGCATTGTTTGAATTATTTAAAATTCAAAACAGTGGCAAAATAAATTAAACAAAACAGAAGAAAAGAATAAAAAGAACAGAAGCCTACCTGGGCCACTTACCTGTAGCCGGCCCAGCTGGCCAGCTCCTCCCGCTGGCCCAGCCCACCGCCGCCTCCCTCCCCTGTCGCCTTCCTCCTCTGCCAGGAGGACGGGCACGCGCCCGGCGCGCGCGGCCACGCGCCCCGGCCACCTCCTGCCTCCCTGCTTGCCTCCACTACTCCCTGGAGACGCCACGCGGCCCCCACGAACTCTCTCACTCTCCCGTATCTCTCCCTCCGTCCCTATCCCCCTCTGCTCTCTCTCCCTCACGATCGACCACGAGCACCCGAGAGCACCGACGAGCTCCACCGCGGCCAGTGTCCACCCCTCGCCTCGGCGATGCTTCCAGAGGAACCGCCGCGCCTTCCTCTTCGTCTCCACCAACTCACGTGACGCCGGGAGCCCTGCATCGCCGCCCACGTCGCCGTTCCCCTCCTCGGCCACCGGAACTCGCCGCCGTTCGATTCGCCGCCGACAGGACGTCCCCGAGCCCACCGAGCTTCTCTCCCGACCCCTCGTGAGCCCCTGTCCATTTCCCCTCTCTCCCCGTGCCCGTCCGTGCCTTCTAACCACCCCGACTGTCGGAGCCGACAGTTCCTCGCCGCCGGCGATGAGCAGTCGGTGCTAGAGCCACCGTAGCTAACTCCCGAGCACGGCAACATGCTCAGCACCCTTCCAGGAGCCGAGCGCGCCCACCCGTGTGACCTGCCGTGCCCCCTAGCGCCAACCCGCACCAACCCCGAGCTCCGGCCGCCGCCGCGAGCTCGATTCCGGCGAGCCCGTTCGACCTCAGCCCCTCCCGCTTGCCTAGATGGATGCGGCTGAGCGCCAGCTACGCGTAGATGATCGCTGCCGCTGTTTTGGTCGCCGGAGGAGGATTTCTGACCCCCTCTGCCGTCTCTGGCTCCGCCGGCGACGAGCCGCGGGTCAACTCCGGCGAGTTGACCCGGGGTTTGACCCCCTGACGTGTGGGCCCAGGCGCCTGCTTGATTACTGTTAGATTAGTTAGCATTAATTAACTCAGCTAATTAGTTAGGCCACTGACATGCGGGCCCTGCCCGGCTAACTAAGTTAGTTAGGGCTAACTAACTTGGTTAGTTGACTGGGTCACTGACCAGTGGACCCCACTGGTCAGGTTTGACCTGGGCTGGCGCCTTTGACCTGATGACGTCACCCCGACGTCATGCTGACGCAGTAATGTTTTCTGGATTTAATTTAATTCTGAAATTCCAGAAAATGCCTAAAACTTCTAAAATTCATAGAAATTCAACCGTAACTCCAAATGAAATAAATTATATATGAAAAATTATCAGAAAAATTCAAGGAATCCATCTGTACCATTTTCATGCATGTTAGAACAACTTATCTCTACTGTTTAGGGCAAATGAAGTGAATGACATTTAAATAACCACATATGGAGTTTGAATTTGAATCTTGGATTCAAACCAACTTCATTTAATCTGGTTTTAGGTGCATTAGCCCAAAACACATTCATATTGCCATGTCATGATCATGCATCATATTGTGCATTGCATTGATCGTGTTTCTTCTATGTTTGCCGGTGTTGTTCTCCCTCGGTAGACGTTGTACCGACGATGTGATCGTTGACACTGATGAAGACTCAATGTTATCTTCGGAAGTGCCAGGCAAGCAAAACCCCCTTGTTCATTCCGATACAATCCTACTCTCTCGCTCCTGCTCTCTTTTACTGCATTAGGACAACATCGATTCATCTGTTACTTGCTGCGGTAGCTGAACCCCTTTATCCTTGCATGACCTGTCATTGCCACAGTAAATAGATGAAACCCACTAGCATGAGTAGGAGTTGTTTGAGCCCTGTTGTGCCTACTCATTCATGTTTGTTTGTCATGCCTGCTACTGCTTAGAGTTGAGTCAGGTCTGATTCATCGGGGATGAATCAGAGGCGTGTGAACATGTCCTACTGTGTGTGAGCTAAGTGTGTGAACACGATTTGGTAAAGGTAGCGGTGAGAGGCCATGTAGGAGTACATGGTAGGTTGTCTCATTGCAGCCGTCCTCAGGAACTGAGTTCTGTGTTTGTGATCCATGATTCAGCTACTACCACGCATTGGGCCCGAAACCAATGGACCCTCTCGGCTTCTTGATCACCCTTGTCCTCTGTCCAGGAGTTGCAAGTAGTTTCTGGTGTTTGTAGTATGCTGGAGGCCGTGCGCAGCGCTGACCGTAGGGGTGGGCTGTGATGCGGTAGGCACGTGGCCGGGTAAACCGGGCGCCCGTTTGGTGTCACGGAACCCTGTTCACATCGTTTGGGGCTGTGAGCGAAACTCCGGCCGGATCTCCTCATGGATGGAACCCGAATAGGCGATAAACCTGGACTAGAGACTTGAGTGTTTAGGCAGGCCGTGGCCGACACCCACGTTGGGCTTCCGCTTGAAGGTTGCCGAGTACATGTCTTGTAAACGGCGGTAAGTGGTGAGAGCGTGTGTGAAGAAGTACACCCCTGCAGGGTTAATTTCATCTATTCGAATAGCCGTGTCCGCGGTAAAGGACTTCTGGGTTGCTTATATCAGTTCATAGACAAGTGAAAGTGGATACTCTAAAATACGCAAGATAAGCGTGAGTGCTATGGATGGCGTTCTCGTAGGGAGACGGGAGCGGATCCATAGTGGTGTATTGATATGGTGAATATGTGGACTCGTGTGCGCCACCTCAAAAGAGTTACTCGCAGTCGTAGTTCAGGATAGCCACCGAGTCAAAGCTGGCTTGCTGCAGTTAAACCCCACCATCCCCTTTGTTGATAATGATGCATATGTAGATAGTTCTGATGTAAGTCTTGCTGGGTACATTTGTACTCACGTTTGCCTATTTTATGTTTTTGCAGAGAGACTTCGGTCTCGCTAGTAGTTCCACGTGGACTTCGACGTTTAGCTTGATACCTCAGCTACGATCTTGTGCCCTCGGCAGGATCTGGTAGATAGTGAGGCTTCTCAGCCTTTTTCATTTATAGATGTCTGTACTCAGACATGATAGCTTCCGCTTGTGCTTTGATTTGTATGCTCTGATTGTTGGGTCATGAGACCCATGTTTGTAATATCTCGCTCCTCGGAGCCTATTGAATAAATTACTTGAGTCGTAGAGTCATGTTGTGATGCCATGTTGTATTTGCACATATCGAGCATATTGTGTGTATGTTATTGAAATGCTTGGTATGTGTGGGATCTGACCATCTAGTTGTTTATCTTTAGTAGCCTCTCTTACCGGGAAATGTCTCCTAGTGTTTCACTGAGCCATGGTAGCTTGCTACTGCTCCGGAACACTTAGGCTGGCCGGCATGTGTCCTTCTTCGTTCCTGTGTCTGTCCCTTCGGGGAAATGTCACGCGATGAATACCAGAGTCCTGTTAGCCCGCTACAGCCCGGTTCACCGGAGTCCTGCTAGCCCAGTGCTACAGCCTGGATTCACTCGCTGATGACCGACACGTTCGATGCTGGGTCATGAATGCCTGTCCCTGTAAGTCTGTGCCACTTTGGGTTTACGACTAGCCATGTCAGCCCGGGCTCCTTATCATATGGATGCTAGCGACACTGTCATATACGTGTCCCAAAAGGCGCAAACGGTCCCGGGCTAAGGTAAGGCGACACCCGTGGGAATACCGTGCGTGAGGCCGCAAAGTGATATGAGGTGTTACATGCTAGATCGATGTGGCATTGAGTCGGGGTCCTGACAATTGATTTTTATGCGTGGACAATTTATTAGATTTTATATTGATATACATTTATTTTAAAAATCAGTCTGAATGTGACTCAAAATTTCGGGATTAAAAACAGTTCAGACCGCACCGACATATGCAAAATTTCATATAATTTTTTAACCGTGGCCACAATATGGGCCATTGTTGAGGAAATCATTAGCTGGTAGCTACTAGGTCGGCTGGTGAGTAGGGGATTAATAGGATAATCGGCAAGTTAATCAACCATTTAATGAATTAATCGGATGATTTATCAGGTAATCGGCTACTCGGGGACACTATGAGTAGGGATTAATCGGCAAGTTAACTGGTTAATCAGATGAATTCTTGAACAGGGATATGGGCTGTAATGCTAATAAAAAGAATATGGGCTCCAAAAAACCCGTAAGAATTAGCAAATGGGCTGTAAATTATTTGAAATAATGGCAGATGGGCTGTATGCTGTTTTCCACAGATTTGAGGCTTTCCACAGATGGCATGTATACTGTTGGATGTCCATCCAACGGCCATCGTGCTTCTTCAATCTCTGCTCTACCTGCTCCAGCCGCTCAAACAAGCGCCAGCTGGACTGCATGCTCCCTCCTCCCCGCGGCTGGCTCTGCTGCCGTGCAGGCCTCACCACCCCATCGTACTCCCATCACTGGCCTAGCCATCCCTGCTGTCAGGACCCCGACTCAATGCCACATCGATCTAGCATGTAACACCTCATATCACTTTGCGGCCTCACGCACGGTATCCCCACGGGTGTCGCCTTACCTTTGCCCGGGACCGTTTGCGCCTTTTGGCACACGTATATGACAGTGTCGCTAGCATCCATATGATAAGGAGCCCGGGCAGACATGGCTAGTCGTAAACCCAAAGTGGCACAAACTTACAGGGACAGGCATCCATGACCCAGCATCGAACGTGTCGGTCATCAGCGAGTGAATCCAGGCTGTAGCACTGGGCTAACAGGACTCCGGTGAACCGGGCTGTAGCGGGCTAACAGGACTCCGGTATTCATCGCGTGACATTTCCCCGAAGGGACAGACACAGGATCGAAGAAGGACACATGCCGGCCAGCCTAAGTGTTCCGGAGCAGTAGCAAGCTACCAGGGATCAGTGGAAGCACAAGGAGACATTTCCCGGTAAGAGAGACTACTAAGGATAATCAACTAGATAGTTAGATCCCACACATAGCAATACACATTACACGTACGCATAACATGCAAGTATGTGCTGTACAACATGGCATCACAGCATAACTCAACAACTCATATAGATAAAGGCTCAAAAGAGCCATCATAGCATTTATTACAAACAGGGGTCACATGACCCAACATTCAGAGCAATCAAGCAACAAACGGAAGCATTACATGTCTGAGTACAGACATCTATAAATGAAAAAGGCTGAAAGCCTGACTATCTACAACGTCCGATCAAGATCGTAGCTGAGGTACAAGCTACTTGTCGAAGTCCATGAGAACACTAGTAAGACCGAAGTCTTCGCTCCAAAAACATAAATAAAGCAACATGAGTACAAAGGTACTCAGCAAGACTTACATCAGATCCTATCATACATGCATGTGTATCAAGGGGGTAATGTGGGGTTTAGTTGCAGCAAGCCAGCTTTGACTCTGTGGCTAACCTGTTCTACGACTACCAGAACTTCTTGAGGTGATATGGCGCACACGAGTCCACTAATCACCACACAATACACTACTATGGATTCATCCCCGTCTCCCTACGAGAAGGCCATCCATAGCACTCACACTTGTCTTGAGCTTTTTAGAGTATCCACTTCAAGTTGTCTATGTACCATGTAAGCATCCAAGAAGTCCATAACCGCGGACCCGGCTATTCGAATAGATCATGTTAACCCTGGAGGGGTGTACTTCTTCACACATGCTCTCGCCACTTACCGCCATGTACACGTCATGTATCTCGGCAACCTTCAAGCGGAAGCCTGGCGAGGGTGTCGGCCACGACCTGACTAACCACACAAGACTCTAGCCCAGGTTTATCGCCTATTCAGGTTCCATCCGCAAGGAGATCCGGTCGGGGTGTCGCTCATGGCCCCAAACGATGTGTGCAGGGTTCCCGAGCCCACCATCCGGGTGCCACTCGGTACACCAGGCCACGTGTGCCTAGTCTGTCCCAAGCCCACCCTGCCGGGTGCCACTTGGTAGAAAAATAGCACTACCTACAAACACCAGAAACTAGTTGCGACTCCTGGACAGAGATCAAGTCGGTTAATAAGTCGAGAGGGCTTGGAGCGCCCGGAGCCCAATGTGTGGTAGTATCGAGTCATTGGACAACATACATAGAACTCGGTGCTTAAGGACGGTTCCAGTGAGACAACCCACCATGTACTCCTACATGGCCTCTCACCGCTACCTTTACCAAATCGTGTTCACACACTTCACTCTCAACATCGGAACATATCATAACACTCCAATTCATTCCCAATGAATCAGACTTGACACAACTCTAAGTAATAGCAGGCATAGCATGGTAGGAACACAACATGGCTCAATCAACTCCTACACATGCTAGTGGGTTTCAACTATTTACTGTGGCAATGACAGGTCATGTAGAGGAATGGGTTCAACTACCGCAGCACAAAGTAGCAGATGAATCATTGTTGTCCTAATGCAATAACTGAGAGCAGGAGCGAGAGAGTAGGATTGTATCGGAATGAACAAGGGGGTTTGCTTGCCTGGTAAATCAATAGAGGAGGCACTGCTTCACAGACAGGTACTCTGGAACAGACTCCGGAGCAGGACCTATCAAGAAGAAACAGTGTCGGCAATCAATACACAAACATATGCAACAATATGATGCATGAACATGGCATGAAGATGTGATGTTGTTTGAGCTAATGCAACTAGTAATCATTTGGTTTGAAGTCCATTTGAACCAAAAGCTCAAATGCAACTCTAAAATAAGTCTCTTAATATGCCATAATGTGTTTTCTCATATTCAGCATGTATAAGTTGGTTTGACATGCATGAGACTAGTATAGATGGAAAGATTGCATTTTTCTGATAATTTTTCATATATAAATTATTTTAATCTGAGCTACGGTTGAATTGATATGAATTTTTGAAGTTTTGCTAATTTTTTGGAATTTCCTGATTAAAAATAATTCCAGAAAAAGGATAACTGCGTCAGCATGACGTCAGCACAACGTCAGCAGTCAACTGCGGCTGACTGGGGTCAAACCTGACGTGTGGGGTCCACACGTCAGTGTCAGGGGGTTAAACAGGGTTAGTTTAATCCTAATTAAAAAGGTTAGTGGCGCTGGGGCCCACTGTCAGTGTCAGGGGGGGTTAGTTAACGGTGATTAGCACTAAGCTAATCACCTGGCCGACGGGGCCCACCCGTCAGGCCGGCGAGGTCGTCGGCGGCGACCTCTGGACGCGGCGGCGTCCGTGAAACAGGCCACGGGGGCGGCGTCGGAGAGCACCGGGGCGTAGCCCGGGCTCTCGCGCATCTGGTGGGGCAGGTGGGAGGAGCTGGGGAGGCTGGAGCTCGCCGGAGCAAAGCTCGCGGCGGCGGCTGGAGCTCGGCTTCGATCGGGAACGGGCCGCGGGGCACGGGGAGGCCACCTGAGGGGCTCGGTGGCACCCTCATGGCACCAGGAGCACGATGGGGTGCTCGGTTTGGGTGGAGGCGGGCCGAGACGGCGACGGCGGCATGGACAGCGGCGGGAAGCTTCGGCCGTGGTGGGGAAAGGGCTACGCGTGCGGGTGACTAAGCAGAGAGGGGGAAACGGTGGCGGAGCTCACCGCGGTTGCAGCGGCCGTCGAAGCGGGCTCGGGGACGCACTGGAGATGGCGGGGCGGCGATGGGGATCCACGGCGGCCGGCGATGAAGAAGACGACGGTGTCGGCGATGGAGCGCGTCCCTGGTCACTTGGCTTGTCGAGGACGATGCGGACGACGAGGCGGAGCTTCTAGGCTCGGGCGGAGGGCGAGGGGAGGCCGGTGGCCGCGGCAACGGCGAGCGGCGTCGGTGATGGCGCTCGGGTGTGCGAGGGAGAGAGCAGGGGGAGAGGACGAGGGTGAGGGAGAGTGCGAGAGTGGTCGGGGTAGCTGCGTGGCGTCTCTGGGGCATCCAGACGAGGAGGGGAGAGGGCAGGCAGGCAGGGAGGCTGGTGGCATGGCGCGGCGGAGCGCGCGCGCGTCGTGCACGCGCCCATCCCCCTGTCGAGGACGAAGACGACAGAGGAGGGGGCCAGTGGGCTGGGCCGGCGCTGGCTGCTGCTGGGCTGCACAGGGAGGAGGCCCAGGTAAGTTTCTCCTCTTTTTGTCTCTTTTCTAATATTCTGACATATGTTTTGATTTAGTAATAATACTAAATCAATTTATTTTCTTATGCCAATTTTTATAGAAGCTAGTGGTATTATTCCAGAGCTCCTTTATAAATGGCATAATTTTTGGACATATATTAATATATATAACTAATATATATCCAATGCAAATATTTATGCATTAATCCCAAATGCCCAAAATAAATACCTATGAGCTCCTAAAAATATTGGTTTGATTTTTATCTCTGTCCAATATTTTCAGAGGGCAACATGAACATTTCCTTGGACCTTTTTGGAACAATTTTTATTTGGGTCATTTTCAAAAATGATTCTGAGGGTTCCACCAATCCTCATTTCAAATTTAAATGGAATATAAACATGATGCACAAATGACTAGCTAGTCTAGGTCATACCAGACTAGGGATGTGACAACTCACCCCCACTTGAAAGAATCTCGTCCCGAGATTCAGTGGTCGACGGAAAGAAAGCGGGGTACTCCAGTCGAAGACGATCTTCTCGCTCCCTAGTAGCTTCTCTCTCGGAATGATGAGACCACTGAACCTTGAGAAACTTGATGTTCTGACGTCGGGTAACACGCTCTGCTTGATCAAGAATGCGAACCGGGTACTCTCGATATGTGAGGTTATCTTGGAGATCAAGCGTTTCGTGGTCCACTCCGCGGATAGGATCCGAGAAGCAACGCCTGAGTTGAGAGACGTGGAAGACATCATGAACTCGAGAAAGATGTGGGGTTAGTTCCAACTGGTAGGCAACCTCTCCTCGTTTAGCGAGAATGCGAAAAGGACCAATGTAACGAGGAGCCAACTTGCCCTTGATACCGAAACGATGGGTACCCTTCAAAGGAGTAACCCGAAGGTAAGCTTTGTCGCCAATTTCATAAGCCACTTCCTTATGATGACGATCATACTGACTCTTTTGACGAGACTGGGCTGTTTTCAAGTTCTCACGAATGATCCGAACTTGCTCTTCTGCCTCCTGGATCATGTCCGGTCCAAAGAATTGTCTTTCACCGGTTTCTGATCAGTTCAAAGGTGTTCGACATCTTCATCCATAGAGAACCTCAAAAGGAGCTTTCTTGAGACTGGATTGGTAGCTATTGTTATAAGCAAACTCGGCGAAAGGAAGGCATTTCTCCCAATCCAGACCGAATGAGATAACGCAAGCTCTAAGCATGTCTTCGAGAATTTGGTTGACCCGTTCCACCTGACCACTCGACTGAGGGTGGAAAGCGGTACTGAAGGAAAGATGGGTTCCCATGGCAGTTTGGAAACTCTCCCAGAAATGAGAAGTGAAAAGACTGCCACGGTCTGAATTGATCTCTAGTGGAACACCATGAAGTGACACTATTCGAGAAATGTATAAGTCAGCAAGCTGACTAGCAGTGATACTCTCTCGAATAGGAAGGAAGTGAGCCACTTTGGAAAGACGATCAACGACTACAAAGATAGCGTTATTCCCTCTCTTGGTCCTAGGAAAGCCGGTGATGAAGTCCATAACAACTTTATCCCATTTCCATTCAGGAATAGCTAAAGGCTGAAGGGTGCCAGCAGGCCTTTGATGCTCTGCCTTAACACGACGACATACGTCACAATTAGCAACGAAGTCGGCGATTTCTCTCTTCATCCTAGTCCACCAGAACCTCTGGCGTAGGTCCTAATACATCTTAGTGCTACCGGGATGAATCGTGAGAGGAGATTCATGCGCCTCCTTAAGAATCAATTGTCGCAGATGTTGATTCTTGGGAACCACCAAGCGATTCTCTAAGAAAACAACACCACGATCATCCATAGAGAAACATCCACCAACTCCCTTCTTAATGTTTCTCTTGATCTGAGAAATTCCTGTGTCTTGCTTTTGAGCAGCGACAATCCAATCTTCAAGATCAGGTTTCGCCACCAAGGTAGAAAGGAATCCGTGAGGAGCAATGTGAAGATTAAGCTTACAGAATTCCTCATGGAGAAGTGGTTGGCCTTGCTGCAACATGAGATTGTTGCAATAGGATTTACGGCTTAGCGCATCAGCCATGACATTGGCTTTGCCTGGGGTGTAGGTAATCCCTAGATCATAATCTGTGATTAACTCCAACCAACGTCTTTGCCTAAGGTTCAGATCCGGTTGGGTGAAGATATACTTGAGACTCTGGTGATCGGTGTAGATCTCGCAACGTTTACCAAGGAGGTAATGTCGCCAGGTCTTGAGTGCATAGACTACGGCTGCAAGCTCTAGATCATGTGTAGGATAATTATCCTCATGTGGATGCAACTGTCGAGATGCATATGCAATGACATGACGATCCTGCATAAGAATGCAACCTAGTCCCTGTCGTGAGGCGTCACAATAGATAACAAAGTCCTTTGTGAAATCCGGTGGCACAAGTATGGGAGCAGAAGTCAGGCGTCTTTTCAGTTCCTGAAAACTATACTCACACTGTGGGGACCACTCAAACTTTTTATCCTTCTTCAGAAGTTCCGTGAGGGGTTTGGCTACTTTGGAGAAGTTTTCAACAAAGCGGCGACAATAGCTGGCTAGACCAAGGAAGCTCCTAACTTGTTTAACGGTTTCAGGTGGAGTCCAATCGAGAACAGCCTGAACTCTCTCGGGATTGACAGCAATGCCCTTACCAGAGATTACGTGGCCTAGGTAGGTCACTTCTGGCAACCAAAGCTCACACTTGGAGAACTTGGCATAAAGGCGGTGCTCTCTGAGTTTTTCTAACACAAGTCTAAGATGTTCGGCATGCTCTTCCTCGTTCTTCGAGTAAATAAGAATATCATCGAGGTAAACCACGATGAACTTATCTAAGTACTCCATGAAGATCGAGTTCATCAAGCGGGAGAATGTGGCTGGAGCATTGGTTAGACCAAAGAACATGACGGTGTACTCGTACTGACCATAACGAGTAACAAAGGCTGTCTTGGGAATGTCCCCGTTTCTGATCTTGATTTGGTGGTATCCTAACCTCAAATCCATCTTGGAGAAGACTGAGGATCCAGCGAGCTGATCATACAGGTCATTGATCCTGGGGAGCGGATACTTGTTCTTTGTCGTGACCAAATTAACGGGACGATAATCTACAACCATCCGGTCCGTACCATCCTTCTTCTTAACAAAGAGGACGGGGCAAGCCCAAGGAGAAGAACTAGGACGGATGAGACCTTTTTGCAAGGACTCGTCAAGTTGTTTCTTAAGCTTGGCTAGTTCTAAGGGTGCCATCTTGTAAGGTCTCCTAGAGATTGGAGCTGTTCCTGGGATAAGATCTATGACAAACTCTACATCTCTATTAGGGGGAACACCTGGCAGTTCCTCTGGAAAGACATCCGGAAAGTCACGGACTACCGGGATATCTTCAAGGTCTGGAAGAGGGCTGGCATTAAGAGAATAGAGCTGACGCTTTGCAACTCTAGTGGAGACAGTGACTATCTTGCCAGATGGGTGTGTAAGCTGAACAGATCTTGTGTAACAATCAATCTTGGCATGATGAGCTGTCATCCAGTCCATACCCAAGATGATATTAATATCTGAGGACTTGAGGGCTACAAGTGATGCAAGGAATACAAGTCTGTCAACAAGGATTTCATTACCATGGCTAATTCTGGTGGTCTGCCATCTAGACCCTGGGGTTTGGATTTCAAGCGGAGTTGGCATATCACAAAATGACATGTCGTGCAAATGAGCATAGCCTTCAGAAATGAAGGAGTGAGATGCTCCAGTATCGAATAGAACTGATGCTGGGTGACAATTGACAAGGAGTGTACCAAGAACGACATCCGGATCATCATGAGCGTCTTTAGCTGAGACGTGATGCACACGTCCACGTTTAGTGTGAACTGGCTTGGCTTTGACCGTCTTACTCGGCGGCTTAACACAGCCAACAGTCTTCTCGGGCTGGGGTGGAGCATAACTAGTCTGAGAGCAGTCACGTGCATAGTGTCCTGGCTTCCCGCATGTGAAGCAAGTCCCTGAGGTTGGACGTGGACCCGCACTGACAAGCGGTCTACCAGTAGGCCAGGGTGAAACATATGACTGAGCTGGAGGAGGCACCACATGGGATGGCCTCGGTGCATAACCGGAAGGAAGAGCGGAGTTTGGAACCCAAATCCGGCGCTTCTGGGAACTAGAGCCAGAGGAAGATCCCAAATCACGGGTGTGCTTACGAGACTCCTCGTAAGTGAGCTGAGCTGTCTCTGCATTGATGGCCTTGTTCACAAGGGCTTGGAATGTATCACAATGATGCAGGTGGAGATCACGACGCAACTTGGGGTTGAGACCCTTCCGGAACCTAGCCTGCTTCTTGGCGTCCGTGGACACTTCTTCTGTGGCATAGCGGGCAAGGTTCTCAAACTCTCTACTATAAGCATCAACAGCCATCTTACTCTGGGTGAAACTACAGAACTCTTCTCTCTTGCGATCGATGAGGGCTTCAGGAATGTGATGCTCGCGAAAAGCCTCAGTGAAATCTCTCCAGGTAGGATTCTGGCCAGCTGGAAGCATAGCCTCATAGTTCTGCCACCAAAGACTAGCAGGACCTTCCAAGTGGTATGCATCATAGGTGACCTTGTCACTTTCAGCTGCGCTCACGGAATGCAGCTTATGAGTGATGCTACGGAGCCAGTCATCTGCATCGAGTGGCTCGATGGAATGATGAAAGGTAGGTGGGTGCAAGCGAATGAAGTCATGAATGGTCGTAGACTTATTGGACTGATGTGCGGTGTTCTCCTTGATACGTGCCAACAAACGGTTAGACTCACGCTTGTTCCTCTCCATTTCTAACATGAACTGTGTTAACGAAGGCGGGTCGGGAGGATCCTCATCCCTACCATCTCCATGGTTCTGGCTACGAACAATAGAACTTGATGACATCCTGGTAAAACGAGACCAAGGACGGAATCAGCATCAACTATAGACTGTAGAATGTAGGACAAGGAATTAGTATCTCTCGAACTCCTAGGGAAATTCCGGTAGCATAACGACAGTAAAATGCTCAGAATGAGACATCCTACTAAAAATGGGGTGGTAACATACTCATCAGCATTACTCAAGGTTCTGAGATCATACTAAACAGACTACACCGGAAATACTCAAAACTGGGGTATGACTCTGATCAACCAATTCTCTGGGACTACGGAGTAGTAACACATGATCCTGATAGACGGAAGAGAAAGCCTAGTTCCTTAACCCCGTAGGAAAGATAGGATGACTCAGATCAGAAGGCCATGAGGTATAAGGAGTAAAAAGAGCCTTACGTTCCTTCCCACAATCAATTCCCTTATATAACTAAAGAATTTCTAGACTCAACTTCGACCAGTTTGGCTTGGTAATCCTACAGGCAGTCAGGCTCTAATACCAACGCTGTCAGGACCCCGACTCAATGCCACAGCGATCTAGCATGTAACACCTCATATCACTTTGCGGCCTCACGCACGGTATCCCCACGGGTGTCGCCTTACCTTTGCCCGGGACCGTTTGCGCCTTTTGGCACACGTATATGACAGTGTCGCTAGCATCCATATGATAAGGAGCCCGGGCTGACATGGCTAGTCGTAAACCCAAAGTGGCACAAGCTTACAGGGACAGGCATCCATGACCCAGCATCGAACGTGTCGGTCATCAGCGAGTGAATCCAGGCTGTAGCACTGGGCTAACAGGACTCCGGTATTCATCGCGTGACATTTCCCCGAAGGGACAGACACAGGATCGAAGAAGGACACATGCCGGCCAGCCTAAGTGTTCCGGAGCAGTAGCAAGCTACCAGGGCTCAGTGGAAGCACTAGGAGACATTTCCCGGTAAGAGAGACTACTAAGGATAATCAACTAGATAGTCAGATCCCACACATAGCAATACACATTACACGTACGCATAACATGCAAGTATGTGCTGTACAACATGGCATCACAGCATAACTCAACAACTCATATAGATAAAGGCTCAGAAGAGCCATCATAGCATTTATTACAAACAGGGGTCACATGACCCAACATTCAGAGCAATCAAGCAACAAACGGAAGCATTACATGTCTGAGTACAGACATCTATAAATGAAAAAGGCTGAAAGCCTGACTATCTACAACGTCCGATCAAGATCGTAGCTGAGGTACAAGCTACTTGTCGAAGTCCATGAGAACACTTGTAAGACTGAAGTCTCCGCTGCAAAAACATAAATAAAGCAACATGAGTACAAAGGTACTCAGCAAGACTTACATCAGATCCTATCATACATGCATGTGTATCAAGGGGGTAATGTGGGTTTTAGTTGCAGCAAGCCAGCTTTGACTCTCTGGCTAACCTGTTCTACGACTACCAGAACTTCTTGAGGTGATATGGCGCACACGAGTCCACTAATCACCACACAATACACTACTATGGATTCATCCCCGTCTCCCTACGAGAAGGCCATCCATAGCACTCACACTTGTCTTGAGCTTTTTAGAGTATCCACTTCAAGTTGTCTATGTACCATGTAAGCATCCAAGAAGTCCATAACCGCGGACCCGGCTATTCGAATAGATCATGTTAACCCTGCAGGGGTGTACTTCTTCACACACGCTCTCACCACTTACCGCCATGTACACGTCATGTATCTCGGCAACCTTCAAGCGGAAGCCTGGCGAGGGTGTCGGCCACGACCTGACTAACCACACAAGACTCTAGCCCAGGTTTATCGCCTATTCGGGTTCCATCCGCAAGGAGATCCAGCCGGGGTGTCGCTCACGGCCCCAAACGATGTGTGCAGGGTTCCCAAGCCCACCATCCGGGTGCCACTCGGTACACCAGGCCACGTGTGCCTAGTCTGTCCCAAGCCCACCGTGCCGGGTGCCACTTGGTAGAAAAATAGCACTACCTACAAACACCAGAAACTAGTTGCGACTCCTGGACAGAGATCAAGTCGGTTAATAAGTCGAGAGGGCTTGGAGCGCCCGGAGCCTAATGTGTGGTAGTATCGAGTCATTGGACAACATACATAGAACTCGGTGCTTAAGGACGGTTCCAGTGAGACAACCCACCATGTACTCCTACATGGCCTCTCACCGCTACCTTTACCAAATCGTGTTCACACACTTCACTCTCAACATCGGAACATATCATAACACTCCAATTCATTCCCAATGAATCAGACCCGACACAACTCTAAGCAATAGCAGGCATAGCATGGTAGGAACACAACATGGCTCAATCAACTCCTACACATGCTAGTGGGTTTCAACTATTTACTGTGGCAATGACAGGTCATGCAGAGGAATGGGTTCAACTACCGCAGCACAAAGTAGCAGATGAATCGTTGTTGTCCTAATGCAATAACTGAGAGCAGGAGCGAGAGAGTAGGATTGTATCGGAATGAACAAGGGGGTTTGCTTGCCTGGTAAATCAACAGAGGAGGCACTGCTTCACAGACAGGTACTCTGGAATAGACTCCGGAGTAGGACCTATCGAGAAGAAACAGTGTCGGCAATCAATACAAAAACATATGCAACAATATGATGCATGAACATGGCATGAAGGTGTGATGTTGTTTGAGCTAATGCAACTAGTAATCATTTGGTTTGAAGTCCATTTGAACCAAAAGCTCAAATGCAACTCTAAAATAAGTCTCTTAATATGCCATAATGTATTTTCTCATATTCAGCATGTATAAGTTGGTTTGACATGCATGAGACTAGTACAGATGGAAAGATTGCATTTTTCTGATAATTTTTCATATATAAATTATTTTAATCTGAGCTACGGTTGAATTGATATGAATTTTTGAAGTTTTTCTAATTTTCTGGAATTTCCTGATTAAATATAATTCCAGAAAAAGGATAACTGCGTCAGCATGACGTCAGCACGACGTCAGCAGTCAACTGCGGCTGACTGGGGTCAAACCTGACGTGTGGGGTCCACACGTCAGTGTCAGGGGGTTAAACAGGGTTAGTTTAATCCTAATTAAAAAGGTTAGTGGCGCTGGGGCCCACTGTCAGTGTCAAGGGGGGTTAGTTAACGGTGATTAGCACTAAGCTAATAACCTGGACGACGGGGCCCACCCGTCAGGCCGGCGAGGTCGTCGGCGGCGACCTCTGGACGCGGCGGCGTCCGTGAAACAGGCCACGGGGGCGGCGTCGGAGAGCACCGGGGCGTAGCCCAGGCTCTCGCGCATCTGGTGGGGCAGGTGGGAGGAGCTGGGGAGGCTAGAGCTCGCCGGAGCAAAGCTCGCGGCGGCGGCCGGAGCTCGGCTTCGATCGGGAACGGGCTGCGGGGCACGGGGAGGCCACCTGAGGGGCTCGGTGGCACCCTCGTGGCACCGGGAGCATGATGGGGTGCTCGGTTTGGGCGGAGGCGGGCCGAGACGATGACGGCGGCATGGACGGCGGCGGGAAGCTTCGGCCGTGGTGGGGAAAGGGCTACGGCGTGCGGGTGACTAAGCGGAGAGGGGGAAACGGTGGCGGAGCTCACCGCGGTTGCAGCGGCCGTCGAAGCGGGCTCGGGGACGCACTAGAGACGGCGGGGCGGCGATGGGGATCCACGGCGGCCGGTGATGAAGAAGACGACGGTGTCGGCGATGGAGCGCGTCCCTGGTCACTTGGCTCGTCGAGGACGATGCGGACGACGAGGCGGAGCTTCTAGGCTTGGGCGGAGGGCGAGGGGAGGCCGGTGGCCGCGGCAACGGCGAGTGGCGGCGGTGATGGCGCTCGGGTGTGCGAGGGAGAGAGCAGGGGGAGAGGACGAGGGCGAGGGAGAGTGCGAGAGAGGTCGGGGTAGCTGCGTTGCGTCTCCGGGCATCCAGACGAGGAGGGGAGAGGGCAGGCAGGCAGGGAGGCTGGTGGCGTGGCGCGGCGGAGCGCGCGCGTCGGGCACGCGCCCATCCCCCTGTCGAGGACGAAGACGACAGAGGAGGGGGCCAGTGGGCTGGGCCCGCGCTGGCTGCTGTTGGGCTGCACAGGGAGGAGGCCCAGGTAAGTTTCTCATCTTTTTGTCTCTTTTCTAATATTCTGACATATGTTTTGATTTAGTAATAATACTAAATCAATTTATTTTCTTATGCCATTTTTTATAGAAGCTAGTGGTATTATTCCAGAGCTCCTTTATAAATGGCATAATTTTTGGACATATATTAATATATATAACTAATATATATCCAATGCAAATATTTATGCATTAATCCCAAATGCCCAAAATAAATACCTATGAGCTCCTAAAAATATTGGTTTGATTTTTATCTCTGTCCAATATTTTCAGAGGGCAACATGAACATTTCCTTGGACCTTTTTGGAACAATTTTTATTTGGGTCATTTTCAAAAATGATTCTGAGGGTTCCACCAATCCTCATTTCAAATTTAAATGGAATATAAACATGATGCACAAATGACTAGCTAGTCTAGGTCATACCAGACTAGGGATGTGACACCTCTACTCACCCACACCTGCTGTTATTCTTCGGCGATGGCAGACGAACCAGTAAACCCTCGTACAGTCGTACTCCCTTCCGCGTGGGAAACAAAAACAACTGCTGAGTCTTCCCTGCCTCCGTGCCGTTCCTTTCCTAGGCCTCGCCGTCGTCCACCGCCCTGGTGCTCTCGGTGTGGCGTGGTCAATGTGGTCAACGACCGACATGCATCTGAAGTGGACTGTACGTGGAGAGGCTGACAGCTGGGTGCACGGCCGCACGCAAGGAAATGCCTCCTTATTACGCGCAAAATAATGATTCCTCCACCTAACATCTGGGACCCACCGAAAGGGCCTCTGTATTTCACAAAAAAACGTTACCGCCACTGACAGCTCGGACCCACCAGCTATATATTCGCACGCAAGGAAGTGCCTCCTTATTACTCACAAAAAAATGAATACTCCCCCTGCTAGCTGGGACCCAGTATAGTGGGCCTACTAAGTTGACGGGGACGAAGGGCTTTGTCAACTTAGTCAATATGCATGATTCTAGCTCGACTGACCGTACAATGTCCATCCAACGGTCGTAGTGCTTCTTCAACCTCTGGTCTTCTTGCTCCAGCCGCCCAAAGCAGCGTCGGTCGTGCCGCCTGCTCCTGCCTCCCGTGGCCGGCCGTGCTACCGTGGAGGCCTCACCGCCCCCATACTACTCCCACCGCTGGCCAGGCCATCCCTTCACTCCACTTACCCACACCCCCTGTTATTCTATGGCGACTGCAGCACAGCCGAACCAGTGAACCCTCGTACTCCTCTCTGCGTGGGCATCCACTGCCGCGTCTTTCTCGGCTCTGCGTTGTCCCCTTCCTAGGCCTCGCCGTCGTCCACCGCCGTGGTGCTCTCGGTGCGGCGTGGTCAATGTGGTCAACGACCGAATTCCATCGGAAGAATACTGTACGTGGAGAGGCTGACAGCTGGGTCCATGGCAGCCGCAAGGAAGTGCCTCCTTATTACGCAGAAAATAATTATTCCTCCACCTGACAGCAAGGACCCACCGGACGCCCACCAGTATTTCACAAAAAAATGTTTGCCCCTGACTGCTGGGACCCACCCGAGGGCCACCGTATTTCACGAAAAAACATTCCCCCTGCTGTCAGCTCGGACCCACCGGAAATGCCTCCTTATTATGCACAAAAAATGAATACCCCCTGCTAGCTGGGACCCACCTTGGTGGGAGGATGACTTGTGGGCCTACTAAGTTGACGGGGACGGAGGGCATTGTCAACTTAGTCAATATAAACGATTCTAGCTCCAGTGACCGTATGATGTCCATCCAACGGTCGTAGTGCTTCTTCAACCTCTGGTCTTCTTGCTCCAGCCGCCCAAAGAAGCGCCGGTCGTGCCGCATGCTCCTGCCTCCCGTGGCCGGCTGTGCTACCACGGAGGCCTCACCGCCCCTACTATTCCCACCGCTGGCCAGGCCCTGCAGTGACGGCAGCCTCACACCGCAGCCGAACCAGTGGACCCTCGCACTCCTCTCCGTGCGGGCTTCCACTGCCGCGTCTTCCCTGGCTCCCCGTCGTCCCCTTCCTAGGCCTCGCCATCGTCCACCGCCCTGGTGCTCTCGGCGCGGCGTGGTCAACGTGGTCAAGGAACGACTTCCATCGGACATGGACTGTACGTGGAGAGGCTGACAGCTGGGTCCACGGCCGCAGCAAGGAAGTGCCTCCTTATTACGTGGAAAATAATGATTCCTCCACCTGATAGCTGGGACCCACCGGACGGGCCACTGTATTTCGTGAAAAAAACGTTTCCCCCTGACTGCTGGGACCCACCAGCTACATCTTCGCACGCAAGGAAGTGCGTCCGGGCAAAAAAAACTATTCGCCCTTGACTGCTAGGACCCACTAGCTACATCTTTGCAGGCAAGGAAGTGCCTGACAGTCGGGACCCACTTGGTCGAAGCGTACGTAGCGTTGTCATTCTGGTCACGAACGTGTACGTACATATATACTGGTGGATGTAGAGGCGTGCACGTGTCGTAGTAGAGGCGCGTACGTGTCATAGTAGAGGCGCGCACGTAGCATGTACACGTACGTACAACGGCTAGGGTGCAAGAAAGAAAAATACGGCCATGTATGTGTACATACGGGCGGGGTCTCGAATGCCTACTCGCGCATACGTACGGCCAGGGCTCGTGTGCATGGCTGGGTCAGAACGAAGAAACATCGTCATCGTCGTGTTCATGGGGAGGCAACAGAATGCGTCGTGTTCATGGGGAGGCAACGGAATGCGTCGTGTTCATCGGGAGGCAATGGAACGCGTGGGAGCCAACCGGCTGGGTTGGAACGGAATGCATGGTCGTGTTCATTGGGAGGGCTTGGACGGAACAGGTGATGGAAACGAGGCCTGGTGTACCGCAAAACGGAGGAAGCGGCCTTGTGTTCGGACGGCCACGTTCGAAACGGGATCCTGTTCATCGGGAGGGGTCTGTCGTACCGCAAAACGGAGAAAACGGACCTCCTACGGTCGAAACGGGGGTCCTGTTGATCGGGAGGGGTGTGGCATACCGCAAAACGGATGAAACGGACTTGTGTTGGAGCGCTATGGTCGAAACGGGGGTCCTGTTCATCGGGAGGGGTGTGGCGTGCTGCAAAACGGGACTCCACGAGATACTGTTCATCTCCACCGTCGACCTCCTCTAGGATCCATGGGCTACCGTCGACCTCCTCTAGCCTCCACGGGCTCCTGTTCATCCAACCTCCACCACGTGCTACTCCACTGGCTACTATTCAACCACCCCTCCATGGGCACCCCTCCACCGTCTACTGTTCATCCAGCCCTCCACACCGCGGGGTCCTATTCAACCACCCCTCCACGGGCACCCCTCCACCATCTACTGTTCATCCAGCCCTCCACCACACCACGGGGTCCTGTTCATCCAGAGGAAACACCACCGCTCACTGTTCATCCAAACCCCCCGCAACACTCACTGTTCATCCCAGAGGCAGCATCGATCGGCTTCAGTTAGCAGCAGTAGCGAAGGAATCGCTCGATCGGGTTCAGTTAACATCTATCGATCAATGGCTCGGGTTCAGTAACGCTTAGCCTACAGTGCAATCGCTCGGGTTCAGTTAGAGCCAACGCCTCGCACACATGCGCGTACGTGTACGAGAGAAACGCGCATCGCTCGGCCCCCGACCTCCCACCATAACCGGGAACTCCCCGAAATTCCCCCCTCGCTTCTACCACGGTTTTTTTCCGTCATGGACGGGCCAAAGAATGTCATGCAGCTGTGTCTCCGGCCCGCCCAGGACGAAAAGCCCATTTTATGTCATGATTTTTTGTCATAGAAGTAGGAGCCCACCACATCTATGAGGATACCGGGTTTTGTCACAATTATCGTCATAGAAGTGTCATATCTATGACATAATTTTTTTCGTTTGGCCCAAAATGTCACGGATGTGTCTTTTTTTGTAGTGGCGGTGGTTGCGAGGTGAGTCGGCCTACTCTGATCTCTCCGTCGATGGTGCCGAGTAGGATTCATGTGTGGATTGGATTTGAGCCGCCGCCATTTTGGTCCTTTTCTTGGAGTGGACAGGGAAGAGCGGTGGTGGTGTTGGTAGGGGAGGAGGAGGATGAGCGAGAGCGAGAGCGAGTAGAGGCCGGTGTTGAGGTGGAAGAGCCCGTGGGGTTTGCCGGAGGGGGACAAGCGGCAGCCGAAGGCGCACCACTGCAACGACCGCGTCGAGGATGTCGTCTAGGTCCCCTCCTCCCTAGACACTTACCCTCCCTCTCTGATTGGTACCAACTGCTGGTCTTCAGCTCACATGTATGTGGAGATGATATCTATAAAATCGCTGGTGCAAAGATGATCCTGTACTATACTAGTGACCACCTGCAATTAGGCATTTGATTGTTTTATGCCTAGTTTAGCTCCTGTACTATACTAGTATGAGGGGGGGGGGTCATTAGAATGTTTAATTAATTTACTGTCAGACTCCCTACTCTTTAGATGTGATTCAGAAATGTTAAGCACACTGTGTTGCCTGCCACAAAGTACATAGCGTGGTTCGATAACACGTAACCAGGATGATTCCTATCCTACCTCTGCCGCGGTTACTGCTTTCAAGCTGGTGATGGCGGTGGCATATTGAATCCCCAAAACACAATTAGAAATGACCAATGGACTATCTGAAACTGGTAGTAGCTGGCCTGGCCACTTTGGAGATATCATGAAATAAAATGCTTGTGTAGGATATAAATTGCCATAAGTTGGACTGGTGTGGAGTTCAGGATCTCTTCCAACAAATGCAGTATTTGAGGAAAATGTGAAGTTAGTGGTTGCTAAGTTTGCTCATGTTAAACTGTTTCTTTTTATCCAATGGTTGCTTGCTTTTTCAGCAACTTAAATGCTTATTGACTAGTTGCTACATATGGATGCTCACTAAAAAGTAATCACTTCAGTATGGTTTTATGTTCTTGTATACGGGAAAGTTTTGCTTCTCTAATGAGAACAAATTTTCAGAATGAATCATTTGTGAACACCACAAACTAGTGCTACTGTTCATATACTTCTGATCAAACTCCGTGATTACTCTGTTTTAGCCAAACATTTTTGTTTGCTTGTTCATGTTTGAGGAACAAAACCAAACATTTTTTTACATTCAGAATTGGGCCTTACCAAGCAAATCCCAGGTATTAAGTGTACTATTATAGAGTGCACTGGGTTAAGTTGCCTTAACTTAAGTCAAACAGTTCTTAGATCTGCCAATAATTTCCGAACTTTTGAGTTGGTCTAGGTAGTTCGTGATTCTGTTCCGAAAAAATGGAATTTATTGATCCAAAGATGGATCAGATTAATAGTCGCATTACCAAACAACCAGATAAGATGAAATCATACTGTGATTTGGATTTTATGTTTTACTGGGCCTCCCCAAGCAAATCCCAAGTATTTAGCATACTACTATTATAGAGTACACTGGGTTAGGATGCCTGAATTTAAATAAAAGTCAAACAGTTCTAAGAGCTAATGTGTGATCAGAACTATATTTGTATTAGTTCAAGAGATTTGATATGCGTAACCGTTGTTGCATCACATATTATTATTAGTTGTCCCTTACTTTCTCAATGGTTCATGTAAAGTATGGGATGCTGTTGAGGTATCGGGCAAGAACGTGATGCAAACATCATTAGTTGTCACAACTTCGGTTGTAATGCACATGTAATGTACATACACTGCATTGCACCCATGCTTTCAAAACATCAAATGTTTTTGGTTCAACAACAACTAGTCATAACCAAAATCTTTTGCGCGGTCATGATCGTTTGATGCCGCTGGTTGATTGGATCGTTAATATTTCTTCTCCTTTTTGTAGGTATGGTGACCAAGCAGGAGAGGTAACACAAGACTACCTCCACGCCACCGGAAACGCTCTTCAAGACGGAGAGATAACGCAGCACTACCACATCCCGGTGGGTGCCGTGCACTTCAACCCCTCAGAGGCGGACTTTGTCGTGAAGCCCGGAGACTGCGTCGCGCAGATGATCGTCCAGGTGATTGCGACGCCGGAGGTCGCCGAGGTGGAGGACCTCGATGCCAACGCCACCCTCCAGGGGGAGGGAGGGTTCAGGTCCATCGGAGTTTGAACTCCGAGGCTGTGGTAGATACATCTAGAGAAGTGGTCTGGTTATTCGCGTCTGATGTTAAATGGGATCTCATGATCTCTTTGAGTTGAGATGTTCAATGTTACATCCATGAACGTTGCAACTGCTAAGATGGTTATGTGACCTTTGGACTAGACGTGTCTTGATTTCCATCCATGAATATTGCGTCTAATTTTTATTTTTTATTTTCTAATTAATTAGCAGTAGCGATGGGGCAAAATGGTGTGCTACTAGTAATTAGATAGTAGTAGCGTAGGTGTAGAATAATAGTAGCGTGGGTTTCACGCGCTACTACTAACTTTTTAGCTGTAGCGCGGGGTAAAAAACGCGCTACCGCTAAAACATAGCTGTAGCGTCATAGCACTAGCGCGGTACCCCATGCTACTGGTATGCAAAAAACCTATGCTACTGGTAGCGTTTTTCCTAGTAGTGCCTTTCTTATTCAGTACATGTGATTGTGTGAATATTACCCCTCTTGCGACAAAACCACCATGCGGTTATGCCTCTAAGTTGTGCCTCGACACGTGGGAGATATAGCCGCATCGTGGGTGTTACATTCCCCCTCCAGCAGAGTACCAAAAAAGGCATCCAGATGGGATTGCGAAAGAACAGAAGTTTGCGGCGGCGGAAAAAGTGTTTTGGGGGGCTCTCTATTGTTTTGGGAATATTTGGGAATTTATAGAAGCGGAGTTAGGTCAAATGGAGCTGTGTGGAGCCCACAAGCTTAGGGGGTGCCCCACTCGAGCTTGTGGATCTCTCATATATCGTCTGGTCTCCTGTCGAAGCTTCGTGGGTCTTTTCTGGTCCAGAAAAATTAATCCAAAGTTTTTTTCCATTTGAACTTTGTTTGATAATGATTTTCTGGAAAGCCAAAAACGAGCAAAAAATAGCAACCGACTGATGTCGCGCAACCAATATATAATGTTGTTCACGGGACTGTGTATTTTTGGTTCAAAGAGAATGACCAGAGGCAGACTAGCACCTTGGAATACAAGGTTAAATTAGCTACACATGCAAGTGGGCCTAGCCAAATATTAACCAGAAGCTACATGATTGGTTGTTTCGTTTTGTTTGGAACACGTCCGATTGCTTCCCATGGACATGTCTACCTCTTATTCAAACGGAAAGTGATCAAGATCAGGTTTAAGTTTATTTGTGAGCCATGTATGAAAAAGTCAGGAAACACCCATGTTTAGGGTGTCCAGATTGTGAATATTTTATGTGATTTTCCATCAAGATAATATATTGGCGACGGAGGTTTATTATCACATCAAAGGCTATGTGCTAATCCAAGGAAATCATTATCTTTGTTCATGTATTGGTGTACACAGGTAGAAATTGATTTTGGAGGCTGCAAGGAGGAACACGGGGGACAAACTGCTCATCAAGACATCACCGTAAAAGATCGGGAGAAATCAACCGCGTGTCCGAGGTAGTGCCCTTATCAATTGGTATCAGATTACTGGGTTTGTTATGGTGCAATTGTTTTTATCTAACGTCGATCTGCTGGTACGTGAAGTTGTGTCAGATCGCTATATTTGTTTTTCTGCTGGGATTGGGTAGACAGGTTGTTCCATAGCTCGTGTGAGTCCTGTTGGATTCCGTCTTGGAGTCTGAGAAGATCGTACAGATTGGTTTCATTGAGACATGGTTTACAATTAACGTGGATAGCTAGCTAGGCCTGCATCGTATTGGAGGTCATTCCGTGTAGGTACTACTTCTGATTAGATTTGGGTCTTTGGCTGGAAAAATAAACTAAGGAAAGAGCAATGTTCTACCGTAGCTACTGGTCTTTGCCGACTACTATGGATGATATGGCTGTTATGTCAGCAGGTTTTCGGCTCGAAGAGAGAGGCCTCCATGATAAAAAAAATTCACACAAAGGCGATTGTGCGGGACAGAGCGCGTCTTTGACGATCGACCATTGGAGTTCAATCAACGCCGCTAGCACCAAGATGGTGGAGAAATTAGGATTGCCAAGGACGCTACATCCACAACCATATTTTTTGTGTTGGGGTTCCAACTAGTTCACTGTCACCGAATAGACCAAGGTACAATTTTGCATGGGATTTTTTTGAAGAGGTTTATTGTGATATTATTCCACTGTGCACGGTGTCGTGTCATTTGCTTCTCGGTAAACCATGGTACAACATACATGGAGTAGTTCCCTACTCTTGATAACCCACAAGTATAGGGGATCGCAACAGTTTTTGATAAGTAAGAGCGTCGAACCCAACAAGGAGCTAAAGGTAGAACAAATATTCCCTCAAGTTCTATCGACCACCGATACAACTCTACGCATGTTTGACGTTCGCTTTACCTAGAACAAGTATGAAACTAGAAGTACTTTGTAGGTGTGATAGGATAGGTTTGCAAGATAATAAAGAGCACATAAATAAAAAGTAGGGGCTGTTTAGGTAAAGAAATAACTAAGTTAATTTTAGTAAAGAGCTTTTTGTTACGAGAAAGTTATTTGTCCCTAGACAATCGATAACTATACCGGTAATCATTATTGTAATTTTATAAGAGGGAGAGGCATAAGCTAACATACTTTCTCTACTTGGATCATATGCACTTATGATTGGAACTCTAGCAAGCATCCGCAACTACTAAAGATCATTAAGGTAAAACCCAACCATAGCATTACATCATCAAGTCCTCCTTATCTCATACGCAACAACCTCCTTACTTGGGTTTGTGTTTCAGTCACTCACGCAACCCACTATAAGTGAATCATGAACGTATTGCGACACCCTACAGCGGGGATACCTCACGCTTGCACGACATGAAGAGCACCATAGGACAGCACCAATAATAAAACATGCAACTCAAACCAATCTTGATCATCAAATAGCCCATAGGACAAAACGGATCTACTCAAACATCATAGGATAGCCATACATCATTGGGAAATAATATATAGCGTTGAGCACCATGTTTAAGTAGATATTACAGTGGGTAAAAGAGGGGTTACATAGCTGCATAGAGGGGGGAAGAGTTGGTGATGATGGCGGTGAAGTTGTTGGTGAAGATTGCGGTGATGATGATGGCCCCCGGTGGCACTCCGGCGCCACCGGAAGCGAGGGGGAGAGAGCCCCCTCCTTCTTCTTCTTCCTTTACCTCCTCCCTAGATGGGAGAAGGGTTTCCCCTCTGGTCCTTGGCCTCCATGGCATGGGAGGGGCGAGAGCCCCTTCGAGATTGGATCTGTCTCTCTGTCTCTCTCTGTTTCTGCGTTCTCAGATTCTACTCTTTCACCGTTTCTTATATTCCCGGAGATCCGTAACTCCGATTGGGCTGAAATTTTGACACGATCTCTATCCGGAAATTAGATTTCTTGCGGCGAAAGAAGGGCTAAAACCGCCTTACAAGGTGGCCACGAGGGTCAGGGGCGCGCCCCCTGCCTCGTGGGCCCCTCGAACATCGTCTCGCATTGATTTCACTTCCCAAAAATCACATATATTCCAAAAAAAATCTCTATCCGTTTTTATCCTGTTTGGACTCCGTTTGATATGGATTTTCCGCGAAACAAAAAACATGCAACAAACAGGAACTGGCAATGGGCACTGGATCAATATGTTAGTCCCAAAAATAGTATAAAAATTGCCAAAAGTATATGAAAGTTGTAGAATATTGGCATGGAACAATCAAAAATTATAGAGATAACGGAGACGTATCAGCATCCCCAAGCTTAATTCCTGCTCGTCCTCGAGGAGGTAAATGATAAAAAAGATAATTTTTCATGTGGAATGCTACCTAGCATAATCTTGATCACATATCTAATCATGGCATGAATATTAAGATACGAGTGATTCAAAGCAATAGGCTATCATTTGACATAAAAACAATAATACTTCAAGCCTACTAATAAAGTAATCATGTCTTTTCAAAATAACATGGCCAAAGAAAGTTATCCCTACAAATTCATATAGCCTGGCTATGCTCCATCTTCTTCACACGAAATATTCACATCATGCACAACCCCGATGACAAGCCAAGCAATTGTTTCATACTTTTGACGTTCTCAAACCTTTTCAACTTTCACTCAATACATGAGCGTGAGCCATGGACATAGCACTATAGGTGGAATAGAATATGATGGTGGAGGTTCTGTGGAGAAGACAAAAAAGGAGAAAGTCTCACATCGACGCGGCTAATCAATGGGCTATGGAGATGCCCATCAATTGATGCCAATGTGAGGAGTAGGGATTGCCATGCAACGGATGCACTAGACCTATAAGTATATGAAAGCTCAGACTGAAACTAAGTGGGTGTGCATCCAACTTGCTTGCTCATGAAGACCTAGGGCATTTGAGGAAGCCCATCGTTGGAATATACAAGCCAAGTTCGATAATGAAAATTCCCACTAGTATATGAAAGTGATAACTCAAGCGACTCTCTATATGAAGAACATGGTGCTACTCTGAAGCACAAGTGTGGAAAAAGGATAGTAACATTGCCCCTTCTCTCTTTTTCTCTCATTTTTTTTGTTTTTTTCTTTCCTTTTTTGGGCCTTCTCTTTTTTTTGGCCTTTCTCTTTTTTTTCGTCCGGAGTCTCATCCTGAATTGTGGGGGAATCATGGTCTCCATCATCCTTTTCTCACTGGGGCAATGCTCTAATAATGATGATCATCACACTTTTATTTACTTACAACTCAATATTACAACTCGATATCTAGAACAAAGATATGACTCTATAGGAATGCCTCCGGCGGTGTACCGGGATGTGCAATGATCTAGCGTCGCAATGACATAAAAAACGAACAAGCCATGAAAACATCATGCTAGCTATCTTACGATCATGCAAAGCAATATGATAATGAATGCTCAAGTCATGTATATGATGATGATGGAAGTTGCATGGCAATAAATCTCGGAATGTCTATGGAAATGCCATGATAGGTAGGTATGGTGGCTGTTTTGAGGAAGATATAAGGAGGTTTATGTGTGATAGAGTGTATCGAATCACGGGGTTTGGATGCACCGATGAAGCTTTCACCAACTCTCGAGGTGAGAAAGGGCAATGCACGGTACCGAAGAGGCTAGCAATGATGGAAGGGTGAGAGTGCGTATAATCCATGGACTCAACATTAATCATAAAGAACTCACATACTTATTGCAAAAGTCTATTAGTCATCGAAACAAAGTACTACGTGCATGCTCCTAGGGGGATAGATTGGTATGAAAAGATCACCGCTCGTCCTTGACCGCCACTCATAAGGAAGACAATCAATAAATACCTCATGCTCCAACTTCGTTACATAACGGTTCACCATAAGTGCATGCTACGGGAATCACAAACCTCAACACAAGTATTTCTACTAATCCACAACTAGCCACTAGCATGACTCTAATATCACCATCTTTATATCGCAAAACTATTGCAAGGAATCAAACACATCATATTCAGTGATCTACAAGTTTTATGTAGGGTTTTATGACTAACCATGTGAATGACCAATTCCTGTCATCTCTCTAAATACATATAAGTGAAGCAAGAGAGTTTAATTCTTTCTACAAAAGATATGCCCACGCTCTAACAAATATAAGTGAATCAAAAGAGCATTCTACAAATGGCGGTTTTCTATGTAAAGAGAAACATGCAATCCAAACTTCAAATGATATAAGTGAAGCACATGAAGCATTCTATAAAGCCATACTCAAAAGATATAAGTGAAGTGCATAGAGCATTCTATAAAGCCATACTCAAAAGATATAAGTGAAGTGCATAGAGCATTCTATAAATCAACCAATGACTACCTCATACCAGCATGGTGCATAAAATAAAAATTAAAACTAATGCAAAAGACGGTCCAAGATTGCACATATCGCATGAACGAAACGAATCCGAAAACATACCGATTCTTGTTGAAGAAAGAGGGGATGCCTTCCGGGGCATCCCCAAGCTTAGACGCTTGAGTCTCCTTGAATATTTACTTGGGGTGCCTCGGGCATCCCCAAGCTTGAGCTCTTGCCTCTCTTCTTTCTTCTCACATCAAGACCTTCTCGATCATCGAACACTTCATCCACACAAAACTTCAACAGAAAACTCGGTAAGATCCGTTAGTATAATAAAGCAAATCACTACTCTAAGTACTGTTGCAAATCAATTCATATTTTGTTTTTGAATTGTTTCTACTGTAATATAACTTTTCCATGGCTTAATCCACTGATATAAATCGTTAGTTTCATCAAAACAAGCAAACTATGCATCAAAAACAGAATCTTTCTAAAACAGAACAGTCTGTAACAATCTGAACATTCACCATACTTATAATAC
Organism: Triticum dicoccoides; assembly: GCF_002162155.2. Taxonomy (NCBI): domain Eukaryota; kingdom Viridiplantae; phylum Streptophyta; class Magnoliopsida; order Poales; family Poaceae; genus Triticum; species Triticum dicoccoides. The sequence goes on along the minus strand of NC_041390.1, from coordinate 212,276,638 downwards.
TTGAAAAATTCTGCCAAAATTATGAAAAATAAACAATTTGTATAGTAATACAGTGCAAAAAGTTTCAGAACCATTTTACTTTCCAGATAAAAAATTAAAATTGCGCACTACAGCCAAAGTTTCTCCTACACCGTACGGACCATCAAGCAAATGCAAACATCCTAAAAGCAAACCTTGGCACATTATTTTTATAATACAATGGAACTGTACAATGGGATAACTATTTTTGTTAAAAAGTTTCTGTGATCAAGATTCACAAAGTTGCCATGAGCATGAACAAAGTTCAAGGAGCTCTCCCACTTCAACAATGCTTGTCTTTCTCACTTTCGCTTTCCTTTTTGAAAAAGTTTTGGGTTCCCCTCTTTATTTTTGTTGTTTTTAAACTATATGAAAGAACTCAACAGAAATAAATGACTCTCTAAAACTTCCGGGTTGTCTCCCTGGCAGCGCTTTCTTTAGAGCCATTAAGCTAGGCATATAGTGCTCAAGTAATGAATCCACCCGGATCCCAAGGTATATCAAAGCCAATTTTAATTAACAATAATTTAGCATTTAGTAGTGAGCACAAAGTATCATATATCAAGCAATGACGAAGTCTAACTCTCTTCCTATGCATCGGCATGTCATAAAAGAACAATTCATGCACACCTAGTAAAGGCCAATGCATAGTATAAACAGTTTCTTGCAATTTTATCGTATTGGAAACATAGAGAGGTGGAGATATAGTTCCTCTTGCATAATAATTGCAAGTAGGAGCACCAAACACATGCATATTATATTCATCAAAATCATCATGTGTAATAGTAAGACACAACCCATCAATATAATCCTTAATAAGTGCAAACTTCTCTGATATAGTGTAGTCGGGAGAATTCAAAAAGATAATAGGACTACCATGTGTGGGTGCAATAGCAACAATTTCATGTTTAACATAAGAAACTATATCAAGTTCATATCCATAAGCATAATTCATATTGGCATCTTGGCCACAAGCATAGCAAGCATCATCAAAAAGGGATATTTCAAAAGAATCAACGGGATCATAGCAATTATCATAGCATTCATCCTTCGGTAAGCATGAAGGGGAATTAAACAATGTATGAGTTGAAGAGTTACTCTCTTTAGAAGATGGGCACGGGTGATCAATCCGCTCTTCCTCCTTTTGTTCTTCGCTCTCCTCCTCATCTTTTTCATCCAATGAGCTCACAGTTTCATCAACTTCTTCTTCCATAGATTCCTGCAAAATATTAGTCTCTTCTTGGACAGCGGAGACTTTCTCAATAAGTGCATTAATTTCGTAATTGTATTCATAATTCTCATAACAATATTTAAGGATAGCTAAATTTTCAGGTCTGTAAACCGAATCATCAAAGTCTTCAAACTCTTTAAGCATAGATTCAATTTCATAAGCACCCATAAAAGCAACAAATTCTTCTATTTGTTCCACATCATAGTAATCATGTATACCATTAGCATAAGAAGCTAAGGTTTTATTATCATTAAATTCGCATGAAAAGGGAAGGTGTGGAGCCTTCATCCTAGAGCAACAAGTATAATCATATCTCAAGCATAGTTGCCTAGCGTACCACTTCAATATATGAATTTGATCCCATAATAGTTTCCCTTTTTGTGTCAAGCGGTAATCCCTAAAGTATTCACGTTGATCCAACGTTACTCCCATTACATAATTGAATGGGGTTTTCTCAGGATTATTAAAGTAGTACATAATATTTTTCACATAACCAGCATCGAGGATTTTAGGAGGTTCCCCATCTCCATGAGCAGGAAGTACACCTAATTTTTTTGGTATTTCGTGTTCCATATCCATAACTAAAGATAAAGAACAACTAAGAACAACAAATAGAAATTACTTAGTGATAAAGCAAACAAGCACACACGAGAATATTCACCCCACGCTATTGATCCCCAGCAACGGCGCCAAAAAAGGTCTTGATAACCCACAAGTATAGGGGATCGCAACAATTTTCGATAAGTAAGAGTGTCGAACCCAACGAGGAGCTAAAGGTAGAACAAATATTCCCTCAAGTTATATCGACCACCGATACAACTCTACGCACGTTTGACGTTCGCTTTACCTAGAACAAGTATGAAACTAGAAGTACTTTGTAGGTGTGATAGGATAGGTTTGCAAGATAATAAAGAGAACATAAATAAAAAGTAGGGGCTGTTTAGGTAAAGAAATAACTAAGTTAATTTTAGTAAAGAGCTTTTTGTTATGAGAAAGTTATTTGTCCATAGGCAATCGATAACTAGACCGGTAATCATTATTGCAATTTTATATGAGGTAGAGGCATAAGCTAACATACTTTCTCTACTTTGATCATATGCACTTATGATGTGAACTCTAGCAAGAATCCGCAACTACTAAAGATCATTAAGGTAAAACCCAACCATAGCATTAAAGCATCAAGTCCTCTTTATCCCATACGCAACAACCCCCTTACCCGGGTTTGTGTTTCAGTCACTCACGCAACCCACTATAAGCGAATCATAAACATATTGCAACACCCAATAGCGGGGATCCCTCACGCTTGCGCGATGCGGAGAGCACCATAGGACAGCACCAATAATAAAATATGCAACTCAAACCAATCTTGATTATCAAATAGCCCATAGGACAAAACAGATCTACTCAAACATCATAGGATAGCCATACATCATTGGGAAATAATATATAGCGTTGAGCACCATGTTTAAGTAGAGATTATAGTGGGTAAAAGAGGGGTTACACAGCTGCATAGAGGGGGGAAGAGTTGGTGATGATGGCGGTGAAGTTGTTGGTGAAGATTGCGGTGATGATGATGGCCTCTGGTGGCACTCCGGTGCCACCGGAAGCGAGGGGGAGAGAGCCCCCTCCTTCTTCTTCTTGTTCCTTGACCTCCTCCCTAGATGGGAGAAGGGTTTCCCCTCTGGTCCTTGGCCTCCATGGCGTGGGAGGGGCAAGAGCCCCTCCGAGATTGGATCTGTCTCTCTGTCTCTCTCTGTTTCTGCGTTCTCAGATTCTACCCTTTCACCGTTTCTTATATTCCCGGAGATCCGTAACTCCGATTGGGCTAAAATTTTGACACGATCTCTATCCGGAAATTAGCTTTCATGCGGCGAAAGAAGGGCTACAACCGCCTTACAGGGTGGCCACGAGGGTCAGGGGCACGCCCCCTGCCTCGTGGGCCCCTCGAGCATCGTCTCACGTTGATTTCACTTTCCAAAAATCACATATATTTCAAAAAAAATCTCCATCCATTTTTATCCCGTTTGGACTCCGTTTGATATGGATTTTCTGCGAAACAAAATACATGCAACAAACAGGAACTGGCACTGGGCACTGGATCAATATGTTAGTCCCAAAAATAGTTTAAAAAGTTGCCAAAAGTATATGAAAGTTGTAGAATATTGGCATGGAACAATAAAAAATTATAGATATGACGGAGACGTATCACCTACCTCGATCACACAAATTGGTATTATAAATATGTTGTTCGTTGTGGTCGGGTTGAGTATAATTTGCTGTCTATGGATATGGCTCTGTTCAAAATTTGGAGAGATGACAGGCTTCAATAGAAGAAAGATGAGGATAAAGCAAAGATGAAAGAGCACTAAGAGGCGAAAAAGAAGGAAGCCGACGTTGCAATACTTCTGTCTACGCCAGTTCACATGAAAGATGACACTGTTGTAGTTTGTGTTGCTCCTATTTTCTGTGCAGGTCAAGTTGTTGACGTCCGTGTTGTCGATGTACCCGTTGATGAAGATGTTGCTGCAAAACATGATTCGAAACCAAGGACAATTTCGCCTGAAGATGGGGAGAATGATGTGGCGCAACCAATATATATTGTTGTTCATGGGACTCGGTATATTTGGTTCAAAGAGAATGACCAGAGGCAGACTAGCACCTTGGAATATAGGGCTAAATTAGGTACACATGCAAGTGGGCCTAGCCAAACATTAACTAGAAGCTACCAAGCTAGAGAATTATGTGAATGGTTGTTTCATTTTGTTAGGAACAAGTCCTATTGCTTCCCGTGGGCATCAGTCTACCTCTTATTCAAACGGAAAGTGATAGAGATCAGGTTTATGTTGGGGAACACAGTATTTCAACAAAATTCCTACGATCACGCAAGATCTATCTAGGGATGCATAGCAAGAGAGGGGAGAATGTGTCTACATACCCTCGTAGACCAAAAGCGGAAGCGTTTAGTAACGCGGTTGATGTAGTCGAACGTCTTCGCGATCCAACTGATCAAGTACCGAACGCACGACACCTCCACGATTTGCACACGTTCAACTCGGTGACGTCCCTCAAACTCTAGATCCAGCTGAGGCCGAGGGAGAGTTTCGTCAGAACGACGGCGTAGTTATGGTGATGATGAAGTTACCGACGTAGGGCTTCTCCTAAGCACTACGACAATATGACCGAGGTGGAAAACTGCGGAGGGGGGCACCGCACACGGCTAAGAAATCAACTTGTGTGTCTATGAGGTGCCCCCATCCCCCGTATATGAAGGAGGGGAGGAGGAGGAGCGACGGCCTCAAGGGGCGCGCCCAAAGGGGGAATTCCTACTCCTAGTAGGAGTAGGTTTCCCCCTTTCCTAGTCCATGTAGGAGAAGAAGGAAGGAGAGGAGAGGGAGAAGGAAAGAGGGGGGGCACCGCCCCCCTCCCTAGTCCAATTCAGACTAGCCCATGGGGGGGGCGTGGCCACCCCTTGAGGCCCTTCTCTCCTTTCCCGTATGGCCCATTAAGGCCCACTACTTCCTTCGGCAAATTCCCGTAACTCTTCGGTACTTTGAAAAATACCCGAATCACTCGGAACCTTTCCGATGTCCGAATATAGCCTTCCAATATATCAATCTTTACGTCTCAACCATTTCGAGACTCCTCGTCATGTACGTCATCTCATCGGGGAATCCGAACAACCTTCGGTACATCAAATCACATAACTCATAATACAAATCGTCATCGAACGTTAAGCGTGCGGATCCTACAGGTTCGAGAACTATGTAGACATGACCGAGACACATCTCCGGTCAATAACCAATAGCGGAACCTGGATGCTCATATCGGCTCCTACATATTCTACGAAAATCTTTATCGGTCAAACCGGATAACAACATACGTTGTTCCCTTTGTCATCGGTATGTTACTTTCCCGAGATTCGATCGTCGGTATCCTCATACCTAGTTCAATCTCGTTACCAGCAAGTCTCTTTACTCGTTCCGTAATGCATCTTCCCGCAACTAACTCATTAGTCACATTGCTTGCAAGGCTTATAGTGATGTGCATTACAGAGAGGGCCCAGACAATCGGAGTGACAAATCCTAATCTCGATCTATGCCAACTCAACAAACACCATTGGAGACACCTGTAGAGCATCTTTATAATCACCCAGTTACATTGTGGCATTTGATAGAACAGTAAGTGTTCCTCCGGTATTTGGGAGTTGCATAATCTCATAGTCATAGGAACATGTATAAGTCATGGAGAAAGCAATAACAATAAACTAAACAATCATAGTGCTAAGCTAACGGATGGGTCTAGTCCATCACATCATTCTCTAATGATGTGATCCCGTTCATCAAATGACAACAGATGTCCATGGCTAGGAAACTTAACCATCTTTGATTAACGAGCTAGTCAAGTAGAGGCATACTAGGGACACTCTGTTTGTCTATGTATTCACACATGTACTAAGTTTTCGGTTAATACAATTCTAGCATGAATAATAAACATTATCATGATATAAGGAAATAAATAATAACTTTATTATTGCCTCTAGGGCATATTTCCTTCAGTCTCCCACTTGCACTAGAGTCAATAATCTAGTCCACATCGTCATGTGATTTAACACCAATAGTTCACATCTTTATGTGATTAGTTCACATCTCCTTGTGACGAATACCCAAAGGGTTTACTAGAGTCAATAATCTAGTTCACGTCGCTATATGATTAACACCCAAAGAGTGATCATGTTTTGCTTGTGAGAGAAGTTTAGTCTACGGGTCTGCAACATTCAGATCTGTATGTATTTTGCAAATTTCTATGTCTACAATACTCTGCACGGAGCTACTCTAGCTAATTTCTCCCACTTTTAATATGTATCTAGATCGAGACTTAGAGCCATCTAGATCGGTGTCAAAAGCTTGCATCGATGTAACTCTTTATGACGAACTCTTTTATCACCTCCATAACCGAGAAATATTTCCTTAGTCCTCTAAGGATAATTTTGACCACTGTCTAGTCATCTACTCCTAGATCACTATTGTACTCCCTTGCCAAAATTAGGCTAAGGTATATAATAAGTCTGGTACACAACATATCATACTTTATAGACCCTATGACTTAGGCATAGGGAATGGCTTTTTCATTCTCTTTCTATTTTCTACCGTGGTCAGGTTTTGAGTCTTTACTCAACTTCACACCTTGCAACACAGTCAAGAACTCCTTCTTTGACTGTTCCATTTTGAACTATTTCTAAAAAATTTCAAGGTATGTACTCATTGAAAAATTATCAAGTGTCTTGATCTATCTCTATAGATCTTGATGCCCAATATGTAAGCAGCTTTACCGAGGTCTTTCATTGAAGAATTCTTATTCAAGTATCCTTTTATGCTATCCAGAAATTCAGTATCATTTCCGATAAACAATATGTCATCCACATATAATATCACAAATGCTACAAAGCTCCCACTCACTTTCTTGTAAATACAGGCTTCTCCAAAAGTCTGTATAAAACTATATGCTTTGATCAACTCATCAAAGCACATATTCCAACTCCGAGATGCTTGCACCAGTCCATAGATGGATCGCTGGAGCTTGCACACTTTGTTAGCATCTTTAGGATTGACAAAACCTTGTGGTTGCATCATATACAACTCCTTTTTATTAAATCCATTGAGGAATGTAGTTTTGATATACATTTGCTAGATTTCATAAAATGCGAAAACTGCTAACTTGATTCGGACAGACTTTTAAGCATCGATACGAGTGAGAAAATCTCATTGTAGTCAACACCTTGAACTTGTCAAAAACCTTTTCCGACCATTCGAGCTTTGTAGATAGTAACACTACTATCAGTGTTCGTCTTTCTCTTGAAGATCCATTTATTCTCAATGGCTCGCCGATCATTGGGCAAGTCAATCAAAGTCCATACTTTGTTCTTTATACATGGATCCCATCTCAGATTTCATGTCCTCAAGCCATTTTGCAGAATCTGGGCTCATCATCGCTTCCTCATAGTTCGTAGGTTTGTCATGGTCAAGTAACATGACCTCCAGAACAGGATTACTGTACCACTCTGGTGCAGAATGTACTCTGGTTGACCTATGAGGTTCGGTAGTAACTTGATCCGAAGTTTCATGATCATCATCATTAACTTCCTCACTAATTGGTGCAGGCATCACTGGAACTGATTTCTGTGATGAACTACTTTCCAATTCAGGAGAAGGTGCAATTACCTCATCAAGTTCTACTTTCCTCCCACTCACTTCTTTCGAGAGAAACTCCTTCTCTAGAAAGGATCCATTTTAAGCAACAAAGATCTTGCCTTCGGGTCTGTGATAGAAGGTGTACCCAACAGTTTCTTTTGGGTATCGTATGAAGACACACTTCTTTGATTTGGGTTTGAGCTTATCAGGCTAAAACTTTTTCACATAAGCATCACAACCCCAAACTTTAAGAAATGACAGCTTAGGTTTCTTGCCAAACCACAGTTCATACGGTGTCATCTCAACGGATTTTTAGACGGTGCCCTATTTAATGTGAATGCAGCTGTCTCTAATGCATAACCCCAAAATGATGGTGGTAAATCGGCAAGAAACATCATAGACCGCACCATATCTAACAAAGTACGATTATGACGTTCAGACACACCATTATGCTATGGTGTTCCAGGTGGCATGAGTTGCGAAACTATTCGACATTGTTTCAATTGAATGCCAAACTCGTAATTCAAATATTTTGTCTCCGCAATCAGATCGTAGAAACTTTATTTTTCTTGTTACGATGATTCTCCACTTCACTCTGAAATTCTTTGAACTTTTCAAACGTTACGGACTTGTGTTACATTAAGTAGATATACTCATATCTTCTCAAATCATCTGTGAAGGTCAGAAAATAACGATACCCGCCGCGAGCCTCAACACTCATCGGACCGCATACATCGGTATGTATTATTTCCAATAAGTCAGTGGCTTGCTCCATTGTTCCGGAGAACTGAGTCTTAGTCATCTTGCCCATGAGGCATGGTTCACAAGCATCAAATGATTCATAATCAAGTGATTCCAAAAGTCCATCCACATGGAGTTTCTTCATGCACTTTACACCAATATGACCTAAACGGCAGTGCCACAAGTATGTTGCACTATCATTATCAACTTTGCATCTTTTGGCATCAATATTATGAATATGTGTATCACTATGATCGAGATTCAATAAACCATTTATGTTAGGTGTATGACCATAGAAGGTTTTATTCATGTAAACAGAACAACAATTATTCTTTGACTCAAATGAATAACCGTATTGCAATAAACATGATCCAATCATATTCTTGCTCAACGCAAACACAAAATAACATTTATTTTAGGTTCAACACTAATCCCGAAGGTAAAAGGAGTGTGCTACGGTGATCTTATCAACCTTGGAATCATTTCCAACACATATCGTCACCTTGCCCTTTAATAGTCTTTGTTCATTTTGCAACTCCTGTTTCGAGTTACTAATCTTAGCAACTGAACCGGTATCAAATACCCTGGGGTTACTTTGAACACTAGTAAAGTACACATCAATAACATGTATATCAAATACACTTTTGTTCACCTTGCCATCCTTCTTATCCGCCAAGTATTTGGGGTAGTTCCGCTTCCAGTGACCATTCCCTTTGCAGTAGAAGCACTCAGTTTCAGGCTTAGGTCTAGCTTTGGGCTTCTTCACGGGAGTGGCAACTTGCTTTCCATTATTCTTGAAGTTCCTTTTCTTTCCCTTGCCCTTTTACTTGAAACTAGTGGTCTTGTCAACCATCAACACTTGATGCTTTTCTTGATTTCTACCTTCACCGATTTCAGCATCGCGAAGAGCTCGGGGAATAGTTTTCGTCATCCCTTGCATATTATAGTTCATCATGAAGTTCCAATAACTTGGTGATAGTGACTAGAGAACTCTGTCAATCACTATCTTATCTCGAAGATTAACTCCCACTTGATTCAAGCGATTGTAGTGCTCAGACATTCTGAGCACATGCTCACTGGTTGAGCTATTCTCCTCCATCTTGTAGGCAAAGTATTTGTCAGAGGTCTCATACCTCTTGACCCGGGCATGAGTCTGAAATACAAATTTCAGCTCTTGGAACATCTTTTATGTTCCGTGGCATTGAAAATGTTTTTATAGTCCCGGTTCTAAGCTGTAAAGCATGGTGCACTAAACTATCAAGTAGTCATCATACCAAGCTTTGCCAAACGTTCATAACGTTTGCATCTACTCCTGTAATAGGTCCCTCACATAGCAGTGCATCAAGGACATAATTTTTCTGTGCAGCAATGAGGATAATCCTCAGATCACGGACCTAGTCCGCATCATTGCTACTATCATATTTCAACTTATTTTTCTCTAGGAACATATCAAAAATAAAACAGGGAGCTATACGCGAGCTATTGATCTACAACATAGATATGCAAAATACTATCAGGTACTAAGTTCATGATAAATTAAAGTTCAATTAATCATATTACTTAAGAACTCCCACTTAGATAGACATCCCTCTAATCATCTAAGTGATCACGTGATCCATATCGACTAAACCATGTCCGATCATCATGTGAGATGTTGTAGTTTTCAATGGTGAACATCACTATGTTGATCATATCTACTATATGATTCACGCTCAACCTTTCGTTCTCAGTGTTCCGAGGCCATATCTGCATATGCTAGGATCTTCAAGTTTAACCCAAGTATTCTGCATGTGCAAAACTTGCTTGCACCTGTTGTATGTGAACATAGAGCTTATCACACTAGATCATCACGTGGTGTCTCGGCACGACGAACTGTAGCAACAATGCATACTCAGGGAGAACACTTATACCTTCAAATTTAGTGAGAGATCATCTTATAATGCTATTGTCGAACTAAGCAAAATAAGATGCATAAAGGATAAACATCACATGGAATCAATATAAGTGATATGATATGGCCATCAACATCTTGTGCCTTTGATCTCCATCTCCAAAGCACCGTCATGATCACCATCATCACCGGCTTGACACCTTGAGCTCCATCGAATCATCGTTGTCGTCTCACCAACTATTGCTTCTATGACTATCGCTACCTCTTAGTGATAAAGTAAAGCAATTACATGGCGGTTGCATTTCATACAATAAAGCGGCAACCATATGGCTCCTGCCTGTTGCCGATAACTCTATTACAAAACATGATCATCTCATACAATAAAATTTAGCATCATGTCTTGACCATATCACATCACAACATGCCCTACAAAAACAAGTTAGACGTCCTCTACTTTGTTGTTGCAAGTTTTACGTGGCTGCTACGGGCTTAGAAAGAACCGTTCTTACCTATGCATCAAAAACCACAACACGGTATAGTGATTGCATCTTGATCTTCAGAAAGAAACCTGTTCATTGTATCCGATTCAACTAAAGTTGGAGAAACAGACACCCACCAGCCACCTATGTGCGAAGCACGTCGGTAGAACTAGTCTCGCGTAAGCGTACGCGTAATTTCGGTCTGAGCGGCTTCATCCAACAATAACGCTAAATCAAGAATCAACTAGTGACGGCAAGCAATATGTATATACCCACGCCCACAACTCCTTTGTGTTCTACTCATGCATATAACATCTACGCATAGCCCTGGCTCGGATGCCACTGTTGGGGAACGCAGTATTTCAAAAAATTTCCTACGATCACGCAAGATCTATCTAGGGATGCATAGCAAGAGAGGGGAGAGTGTGTCTACATAACCTCTAGACCTAAAGCGGAAGCGTTGAGTAACGCAGTTGATGTAGTCGAACGTCTTCGCGATCCAACCGATCAAGTACCGAACGCATGACAGCTCCACGACCTGCACACATTCAGCTCCGTGACGTCCCTCGAACTCTAGATCCAGCTAAGGTCGAGGGAGATTTTCGTCAGCACGACGGCGTAGTGACGGTGATGATGAAGTTACTGACGCAGGGCTTCGCCTAAGCACTACGACAATATGACCGAGGTGGAAAACTATGGAGGGGAGCACCGCACACGGCTAAGAAATCAACTTGTGTGTCTATGGGGTGCCCCCTCTCCCGTATATAAAGGAGGGGAGGAGGAGGAGGAGGGCCGGCCTCCAGGGGCGCGCCCAAAGGGGGAATCCCTACTCCTAGTAGGAGTAGGTTTCCCCCTTTCCTAGTCCATGTAGGAGAAGAAGGAAGGAGAGGAGAGAGAGAAGGAAAGAGGGGGGGGGGGGCGCCGCCCCCTCCCTAGTCCAATTCGGACCAGCCCATGGGGGGGGGGGCGCGGCCACCCCTCGAGGCCCTTCTCTCCTTTCCCATATGGTCCATTAAGGCCCACCACTTCCTCCGGCAAATTCCCGTAACTCTCCGGTACTCCGAAAAATACCCGAATCACTCGGAACCTTTCTGATGTCCTAATATAGCCTTCCAATATATCAATATTTACGTCTCGACCATTTTGAGACTCCTCGTCATGTCCGTCATCTCATCCGGGACTCCGAACAATCTTTGGTACATCATATCACATTCCTCATAATACAAATCGTCATCGAACGTTAAGCGTGCGGACCCTACGGGTTCGAGAACTATGTAGACATGACCGAGACACATCTCCGGTCAATAATCAATAGCGGAACCTGGATGCTCATATTGGCTCCTACATATTCTACGAAGATCTTTATCGGTCAAACCGGATAACAACATATGTTGTTCCCTTTGTCATCTGTATGTTACTTGCCCGAGATTCAATCGTCGGTATCCTCATACCTAGTTCAATCTCGTTACCAGCAAGTCTCTTTACTCGTTCAGTAATGCATCATCCCACAACTAACTCATTAGTCACATTGCTTGCAAGGCTTATAGTGATGTGCATTACCAAGAGGGCCCAAAGATATCTCTCTGACAATCGGAGTGACAAATCCTAATCTCGATCTATGCCAACTCAACAAACACCATCGGAGACACCTTTAGAGCATCTTTATAATCACCTGGTTACATTGTGATGTTTGATAGCACACTAAGTGTTCCTCCGGCATTCGAGAGTTGCATAATCTCATAGTCACAGGAACATGTATAAGTCATGAAGAAAGCAATAGCAATAAACTAAACAATCATAGTGCTAAGCTAACGGATGGGTCTAGTCCATCACATCATTCTCTAATGATGTGATCCCGTTCATCAAATGACAACACATGTCCATGGCTAGGAAACTTAACCATCTTTGATTAACGAGCTAGTCAAGTAGAGGCATACTAGGGACACTCTGTTTGTCTATGTATTCACACATGTACTAAGTTTCTGGTTAATACAATTTTAGCATGAATAATAAAAATTTATCATGATATATGGAAATAAATAATAACTTTATTATTGCCTCTAGGGATATTTCCTTTAGTTTAAATTTATTCGTGAGCTATGCATGAAAAAGGTCAGAAACGCCCATGTTTGGGGTGTCCAGATCATGAGTATTTTATGTAATTTTCCATCCAGAAAATATATTGGCGACGGAGGGTTGATTATCACATCGAAGCCTACGTGCTGATCCAAGGGGATCATTATCTTTGTTAGTGTATTTGCGTACATGGGTAGATGTTGATTTTGGAGGCTGCATGGAGGAACACAGGGACAAACCGCTCATCAAGAATCGCCGCAAAAGATCGGGACAAATCAGCGGCATGTCCGAGGTCGTGCCCTCATCACTAGCACTGGGCACTAGGTTATTAGTTAGTCCCCAAAAATGATATATCTACTACAGCGCCCCTACGGACAGCTTCAACCTTGACGACGAGTGGGTTGCTCCTGAGGCCATGGCTGCCCGTGGTCCTGGCCGGCAACCGCAGTGCCCCCATGGAGTGTAGCCATGAGGGAGGGGCGCCAGATTGATGGCGAAGGGGGGCTGTGAGAAGGGTCCGACGGCGAGTGGAACATCCAACGCGGTGGTTGTCCCATGTGAGGAGTCATAAGAGCATCTACAACCGGAGCGCCCATACCCATCCCAAACTTCCGAGCGACCTATCTGGTCACTGACCCGACAGAAAATTGCCATCGAATCGGATCGGGCAAACTCAGCCCAAATGTTTGGGCTGACCAGCACTCCCCATTCCCGGTCCACATCTGGGGTGAATATGTGGACACTCGGACGCGCCCGCTGTCAGTGTCAAAACCGGCAGATCTCGAGTAGGGGGTCTCGAACTGTGTGTCTGAGGATCGATAGTAACAAGGGATGATGGGGACATGATGTTTACCCAGGTTTGGGCCCTCTTAAAGGAGGTAAAACCCTATGTCCATCTTGATTGTATTCAATGAGTATAGGGGTTACAAGAGTTGATCTACCTTGAGATCGTAATGGCTAAACCCTAGCGGTCTAGCCTATGGGAATTCTGATAGCCTCTACAGACTAAACCCTCTAGTTTATATACACACCGGAGGGGTCTAGGGTTATGCAGAGTCGGGTTGTACGGGAATGAAATAACATATCCGGACACCAATCTTGCCATCCACGCATATAGGAGTCCTACCCAGATACGGAGGAAAGTCTTGTGCTTTTATCTTCAGGGCCCATCAGTCCGGCCCATATCGAATAGTCCAGACACCTGAGGACCCCCTAATCCAAGACTCCCTCAGTAGTGTGACGCCCCAAGACCGTTGCGCCAGGTGTCTTCCAGTTATTCACTATTGTTACCTTGTCTTTTGCTTGCATGTTGCATCTTGCAATGTCATCATGTGCATTGCATCATCATGTTTTCAAACTTGCATCCGTCTGGGTCTCCCAGTTCTTTCAGTTGTCCGTTCTGAGCCCAGACACACTCGCACGCGCCCGCGGCACCTCCGAAATATTATTTTATAAGTGGCCGGAAAATGTTCTCGGAATGGGATGAAAATTCGAGTGCGGTGTTTTTATGTTGTCAGTAGGTCGCCTACCAAGTTTCATCGCATTCGGGGTTGGTTTGATGCCCAACAGATATCTATAGCGGCATATAGTCGGTCAAATCGTCGGACATTTTCGGTCTCCGGAAACGGTTGCCGGGTTGCATTCCTCCTCTCTCTTCTCAGTCCAACCACACACTTGACCTCGTTTGCCTAACCCCTCTTTGCATAGTGCATCGACCCCTCGCCCGTGTCCGAAACTTCCCCGAACCCAACCCGAACTATCGCTACCGTTGGGTCCGGATCATCCCCAAACATCCGTATAATATCTGCGTTTCTCCTTTGGACTCCCTAACCCTTTTATTCCGGACCGCCCGATCGCGATCGGAGGATCCAAATCATTCCCCTTTTGTACATATGTAGACCCCTAATCCATTTTAGACCCAAACCCTAAATCCTAGGACATTTGTCCCCCCTACCGCCACCAACTACACCCTTCCCCCTCCTCGGATCAGCCGCCGCCACCCACTCACCAAATCCCCCTCGGGATCCATCCCTCCCCAACCATCGCTCGCCACCTATCGCCTCCAGATCCCCTCGCCCTCCACCTCGCTCGATCCGGCGCCTCCCTGTCCTCTCCATCGCATCCTCCCCGTGTCCAGCCACTGAGCCATCCGGATGCAGCCACTGCTCTTATCCCTGAGCCACTAGAGCACCGCCCCGCTTCTGCCTCCTCGTTCAAGCACCGCCGAAGTCGCTCCATCCGTCATGCCTCGCGTGCATGGTTTGAACCCCGGTGAGCTGCGCACGCTCGTTCACCTCTTCTCCTCTCTCTCTCCCGACTTCTCTCTCTCTCTCTCACGGCTCTCTTTCTCTCTCTACCGCTGCAACAGGGGGCACGCCAGGCGCCATGGCCGCTGAAGGAACTCCGCTGCCTCGCCGAATCCACGCCTCCACCTCTCCCCTGCGTCAAGGTCGCCATCCCTACCGGACCTGCAAGACGCCAAGTCCAACGCCATGGGCGCCTCCTCTGCTCGTCCCCGCCTCTGTCTCGACTTTGCCATGCTCCTCCTCTGCCCGAGCCTCCCATGAACCTGCAACCCGTCCTTGTCGCCACCTCGACCGCCCCTCTCCTCCTCGAGCTCCTCATCGGCGACGAGAGCCACCAGCACGACCCTGCAAGCCGCGCCCTCCGGCGACCCTACTGCCGGTGACCACGATCAGGACCGGCATTGTCCCGCTTCTCTCCTTCCTGTCTCCCTTCCTCCCCATGCTTCTCTCTCACATCTCTCTCTCACAGGAAACCACCTTGGCTGCCGCCCGTTCGTTGCCCATCGGTGGAGGCCGCCGTCCCCGTCGCCAAGTCCGACCGCAGCCGTCGCCCCTGCATCATCTGCTGTCGCCTGAGTCTCGCCCATCTGTCCGCTTCCCGTCGAACAGAGAGGCCGCGCCAATCGTGCTACTCCGCTTTGCTTTGCCTACGAGGCCCAGCGCCGCGCGAAGCCCAGCTTCCCAGCCGGCCTGCTTCTTCGCTTGGGCCTAAGCCCATGGTGAGCCACCCAAAGCCCAATGCCCAGCACTTTTAGCCTGCATGTGTTTTTTTTCTAGTTCCGCGTTTTAGTATTTTTTTCCAAAGAGCGCTTGTTTTGCAAAAAAAAACCTACACAACATGCATATAATAACTTCACAACCGTGCATCATATGTAAATAACTTATATATGAAATATGACTAGAATTTCATCTAGTTTCATAATATGCCACTTTAATGAATGTTTAAAATGTTTAAAATGCTGTTTGTTTAAATTTGCTATATTGCCATGCTAGAATGCTTTATTTCATAACTAAATAACCGTAGCTCCAAATTTAATAAAATTTATATGTAAAAGGGGTGGAAAAATGCCTAGTTTAACATGATGTACTTACTTTGCATGTTTAACAACTCAAAAATATGGTTTAGGGAAGAGCAGTACTGTCGGTGTCAAAACCGGCGGATCTCGGGTAGGGGTCCCGAACTATGCGTCTAGGCCTGATGGTAACAGGAGGCAAGGAAAACGAAGTTTTACCCAGGTTCGGGCCCTCTCGATGGAGGTAAAACCCTATGTCCTGCTTGATTAATATTGATGATACAGGTAGTACAAGAGTAGATCTACCACGAGATCGGAGAGGCTAAACCCTAGAAGCTAGCCTACGGTATGATTGTTATGTTGTATGTTGTCCTACGGACTAAAACCCTCCGGTTTATATAGACACCGGATAGGTTGAGGGTTACATAGAGTCGGTTACAATGGTTGGAGATCAGCATATCCGTATCGCCAAGCTTGCCTTCCACGCCAAGGAAAGTCCCTCCCGGACACGGGACGAAGTCTTCAATCTTGTATCTTCATAGTCCAGGAGTCCGGCTGAAGGTATAGTCTGGCCATCTGGACACCCCCTAATCCAGGACTCCCTCAGTAGCCCCTGAACCAAGCTTCAATGACGACGAGTCCGGCGCACAGATTGTCTTCGGCATTGCAAGGCGGGTTCCTCCTCCACGTACTTCATAGAAGATTTTGAACACAAAGATAGTGTCCGGCTCTGCAAAATAAGTTTCCACATATTGCCGTAGAGAGAATAATATTTACACAAATCTAATCTGCTGACGTATTCCGTAATGTGACACACCACGGCCAAGCCTTTATCCGAGTCGTTTCATTATCCCACCTCAGCGCGTCATGCGAGGCGGTTTCCTTGGCACGTCTTGTTAAAGCATAGATCGTGTCCCCTTATTCCGGGATTCTCATCAATACGGGCGTGGGTAACCCAACTGCACCATTGATTACGGCGCTTGGAGATAAGCGAGTTTTACCAGGCTGGTGGGGACATGTAGTTGCGTCCACCCATATAAGGAGATAAGGATCCACCTTTTCACCTACGCCTTCTTCCTCCTTCGCCTGTCCATTCTTGCGTACTCGAGCTCCAGTGGCCAAGTCCGCACTCCCCACCTCAACCTTCTCCAGCCATGTCCGGAGCGGGAGGCAAGTGGATGGTCTCCTCCGTCACGGAGGGACACATCAAAAAGCTGAGGAAGGCCGGATACCTGTCTAACGACATCGCATACCGGCTTCCCGAAAAGGGGCAGCTCATCCCCACCCCTAGGCCCCATGAGAGGGTGGTGTTCCTCCCCCATTTCCTCCACGGACTTGGCTTCCCTCTCCACCCATTTGTCCGGGGGCTCATGTTCTACTACGGCCTGGATTTCCACGATTTGGCCCCGAACTTTGTCCTCAACATCTCGGCGTTTATCGTCGTGTGCGAGGCTTTCCTCCGCATCTGCCCCCATTTCGGCCTATGGCTCAAGACTTTCAATGTCAAGCCGAAGGTGGTGCACGGCAACCAGGCGGAGTGCGGAGGCACCATGGTGGGAAAGATGGCCAACGTGCTATGGCTCGAGGGCTCCTTTGTGGAGACCCTGAAGGGGTGGCAATCGGGGTGGTTTTACATCACCGAGCCGCGCGACGCCGAATGGGTCGCACCCCCCGAGTTTCGATCCGAACCCCCATACGTGGCTCACCTCTTGGAAGGAGACGGGCCTGTCGTGGGGTAAAAAGGGAGAGATGACTGGACTCCAAACATGCGTCCAAACCCTGGTGGACAAGAAGCTCAAACTTGTCAACGTAGACCAGGTTATGCTCATCCGCTTGATCCTCCCGTGTCAACAACGGGCTTTCAACCTGTGGGAGTTCGACCCGGTGTGACACCAAACTCTGAGCAGGCTCTTCGACACGACATACAAAGGTGCCTGGAAGGTGCTTTTCAAGGGCGCCGAGGCTCCCGCATCCGCTACAAGGATCGCGGATTCAGTGCGCAGCGTCACGCTCTCGCGGTAAGATGTTTTTTCTTTTTACAGGGTATCAGTTTTTCATAGTTTGACTCCATGCGGGATCTAAGCTCCCTTACCTTTGACAGGATTGGCAGGTGACGTCCGGACAGATCAACTGTCCGGCTCCTTTGCCCGAAGGCCCAGCGGACGCTCGCTTGGCGAAGCTGCTGGTTCCGGCACCCTATGTTGTGCCGGAGAAGAAGGCCGCGAAAAAGGCCACGGGGACTCGAAAGAGTGCCCGGCGCCAGGAGGTGTCGGATCCGTCATCCGACGGTTCCGAGGCGCATTCCTCCCGTGAAGACGAGGAGGAAGAAGAAGAGACCTCTCCCCCTCCAGCGGGAGGAGAGAAGAAAAGGAAGGCCACCCTCTTTGGGGAGGCCGGAGGGTCCAAGAAGGGGAAAACCCTTCCTCCGGACTACTCCACCGACGCCGACAACGGCGGAGAGGAGTGGCTGCCCAGGGCCAAGCCCCTGGCAAAATCGTTAGTATCCGGATACCAGAGTAATTCATAGTATTCGTTTATTGCACAACTTTCCCTTATGTCGAATATGTTTATGCAGCCCACCCAAAGACCGGCTCGACGCGTCGGCGAGCGGCTCACTAGACTCGTCGGATGTGAACTCGCTTCCGACGGCTTCCCCTCCACCCTACGGACGACACCGAAGTGTTGTCCCAACAGGTTCCAAGCCGGGAGGAGGTGGTCCTGGAGGCGCCGCAAGGCGACCTCCCAGACTCCAGGAGTAAAGGGGATGAAACCCCCCAGGGCTCCAAGTCCGGCTCTAGGCCGGACACCGCTCCGGAACCTTCAAAGTTTCCAGAGTCCGGCGGGGGACCTCCTTCCAAGGGGAGCGAGCCCACCATGCCGGTGACCCCCGTCCAATCGGAGGCGCCGGACAATCTGTTGGAGGCGCTCCAAGGCGCCTCCATCGACGAGGGGCACTGCACCATTATGAGTGCGGTGATCCAGAAAGTTTAGTCCGCCCAGAGCGGACTGACTGAAGCTTGTACTAGCCTTTTAACATGCTTTGAGGTAAGTAAAGAATGTTTAAATAATATTACCGCATAGACAGTAGCCCCTGATGCTCTGTTTGGCGTTCGAGAAGAAAAGCCGAATAGAGGATCAAATAAAATTCGTAGGAGTCTAACAAAAATGAGTCCATATGCGTATGCAGGCTTCTCTGCTTGTGTCCGCCGCACTGACTGCGGAAGTGGACGCGCTAAAGCAGAACCTCGAGCGGTCCGAGCAAGAGCTCGGGAGTGCCAAGAAGCAGCTCGAGGACAATGAAGGTAAGAAATACCTTGTTTTTAATTATATATAAAAGGTGCAATTGCAAAGAATGACAGGATTATCGTGGCTATTTTAGGGGCCACGTCTGAGGTGGTGACCCTTAAGCAAGCGCTGGTCGAGGCCGAGAAGAGGGCGGCCTCGGAGCGCACCGAGTGGGAGAAGTATGAGGCCGAGGTTGGCAAGGTACGGCAAGAGATCCAGGCTCTCATGGAAAACCATGAGAGTTTGGAGCTTAACTCAAAGATACAAGCGTCCGAGCTCGCGGTGGCTATTGAAAATGCCAAGTCTGCCAAGGCCGAATCCCAGAAGACCCTCCAGGAGTTGGATGAGGTGAAGAAGATAGCGGCGGGTAAGGCATTCTTTATGCAAAGCAAACACATAAACGTGAGTTACTTGTTACTTACCCGAATCCGGAGATCTCTAGGGGCGTTCGCAGATCTTCCCCGGAGTGTGTCCGATGCCGCCACATTCTATCGGGCCGAGGAGGGCAGCTTGACAGAGAATGTGTTCTGGTCTCAGTATGCTGAGGCCGGACACCCCGTGCCCAACTGGTCGAGCTCCATAAGGCGGCCGAACAGGCCATGAAGGGCCTCATTGTTCGGCTCTGGCCTGGAGGGGCTCTGCCTGGGAGCTATTTCAGGCTGGTGCGGCGGCTGGTGGAGGCCTATCCAAGGCTCGAAGTCATCAAGCGCTCCGTCTGCATTGAAGGTGCCTGTAGGGCCCTTGCCCGTGCTAAGGTGCACTAGGGCAAGCTGGATGCTGAGAAGCTTGTGAAGGACGGGCCACCGCCGGGGAAAGAGCATCGCAAGCCCGAGAATTATTATAAGGATGTTCTGAAGGGTGCCTGCCTTATGGCGGATGAATGTTCTAGGGATGTAATTTTTGAGTGAAACTTGCTCGTTCTGTCCCGTGCGCTGAAAACTTGTTCATATGCACTAAGCAATGCTGTTGGAATTTAAAATATTACCTTCTGTGCGGCTTTTTATCAATTCTGAGAGATGGCGAGTCGTCAGCTTGTGCCCCCGTGCCGCTAGTGCTGGGGTGTTCGGGGATAAACCTGAGTGCTCTTTTTCCCATGTTTGGGTCCTTCGAGGGAGGCGCTCAACCCAATGAACAAGGCAATCGGACTATAATGCATGAACACTCTCACTTAGCCATAGAATTCTATAATTTTAAATTTCGGCGAAGCCCCTGGTATTCGGAAGACCAAGTTCGGGGCGCTATCCACGCCTTAGCCGGACAGAGCCGGCTCCTCGCCCTAAGTGGCATAAGTCTTTAGGGACTCGAAAAACCTCTCGAACAGCGACCAGCTCTCACTTCATCATGACAATCAGTTTTAGCTTTCTCCACTGAGGTGCTCGACCCAGCTCAACTGGGGCACAATCGCAGTGGTTCTCCTAGTGCTACCTTAGCCGATAAAGCGGAACTTAAGGCACCAAAACATAGGAGCCGGGCAAACCCAACTATTGACCCAAGACATGATTCAGAGCCGATGCATATAATGCTTTAAGTTCGGGGTGCCGCACTTGTTAAAGTGTTCGGACTTCTCACACCATATTGAGGGGTACTAAAGCCCCTGGTGTATTTTGGCCGTACCAAAGTGTACGGGTGCAACATGTCGTTAAGGAACATATATATATATATATATATAAGAGTAATGCAAAAATAGACAAAAGCTATGCATTGTTTATTAAAAAGGGCTGCGATCAAAGCAGAACGATACAATTAATGCGATAAGTGAAAGGTTGGACTAGTGAACATGTCCCCTCCAGGGGCAAGCTGCGGAATAGTATGCGGAACAGGTATACTGCTCGTGATAGAGACCACCTGGGAGTTCCGTAATGCGGCGTGGCTTGTCTGCTTCCCTGGCTCTTCCATCGTTTGTGCGGCAATTGAACTGCCGAACAGGCCTTCCGAAGGATGGAGTCCTGAAAGTAAGAGAAAATTAAAAAATCGGCAGCCCCTGGTACGGTTTAAGCCATGTTTCGGGCGTGCCGTGATGGTGCCCCTCCCCCTGTACCCATGGTATCTCTAGAGCGTAGTTATGTACGCGAAGTACTGGCGTCGCCTTTTTGCGAGGGTTGGGGTTGGGGCCGCATTGCTACGCCTGCTCAGATCGTGCCAGGCGGTCTTGTTGTTGGTTACTCCGGGCGTGCTTGACGGTGTCCGGTTGTTTAGTGGCCAGACTGGAGAACTGCCTGGAGAGGCTGCTTTGTACTTCCGCTGCAAGGGCCACCGTGTGCTCCTCTGTTCGGAGGGAGCGTTCGGTGTTTCCATTGACCGTAATTACTCCTCGAGGGCCTGGCATCTTGAGCTTACGGTATGCGTACTGCGGTACCGCATTGAACTTGGCGAATGCGGTTCGCCCGAGCAGTGCATCATAACCACTGCGGAACGGGACTATGTCGAAGATTAACTCCTCGCTTCGGAAATTATCCGGAGATCCGAAGACCACTTCAAGTGTGACTGAGCCTGTACAGTTGGCCTCTACACCTGGTATTACGCCTTTAAAGGTCGTTTTGGTGGGCTTAATCCTCGAGGGATCTATGCCCATTTTCCGCACTGTATCCTGGTAAAGCAAGTTCAGGCTGCTGCCGCCGTCCATAAGGACTCTAGTGAGATGAAATCCGTCAATAATTGGGTCTATAACCAATGCGGCGAATCCGCCATGACGGATGCTAGTGGGATGGTCCCTTCGATCAAAGGTGATCGGGCAGGAGGACCATGGGTTGAACTTTGGGGCGACTGGCTCTACCGCATATACGTCCCTTAACGCGCGCTTCCGCTCCCTTTTGGGGACGTGGGTTGCGTATATCATGTTCGTCGTCCGCACTTGTGGGGGAAAACCCTTCTGTCCACTGTTGTTCAGCGGCTAGGGCTCCTCGTCGTCATCTCTATGCAGCCCCTTGTCGTCATTTTCGGCGTTTAACTTGCCTGCCTGCTTGAACACCCAACAATCCCTGTTGGTGTGATTGGCCGACTTTTCGGGGTGCCATCTATCTGGCACAAGCGGTCGAATATTTGGTCCAAACTGGACGGGCCCCTAGGATTCCTTTTGAATGGCTTTTTCCGCCGACCGGATTTAGAGCCTTTGAATCCGGCATTAACTACCGTATCCTCAGCATTGTCGCCATTAATGCGGCGCTTAAGCTTGTTGCGACATGACCTGCCACCACAGTCCCTGGTGTCCGAATTACCAGGGTTCTTGGTCATATTGTTGCTACGAGCAAGCCAGTTGTCTTCTCCCGCGCAAAAGCGGGTCATGAGTGTCGTGAGTGCTGCCATAGATTTCGGCTTTTCCTGTCCAAGGTGCCGGGCCAGCCACTCGTCACGGATATTGTGCTTGAAGGCTGCTAGGGCCTCAGTGTCCGGACAGTCGACAAGTTGATTTTCTTTGTTAGGAACCGTGTCCAGAATTGCCTGGACGATTCCTCTGGCTGCTGAATTACGTGACTTAGGTCATCGGCGTCTGGGGGTCGCACATAAGTGCCCTAGAAATTGTCGAAGAATGCGGCTTCCAGGTCCTCCCAACAACTAATTGATCCTGTTGGCAAGCTGTTAAGCCAATGCCGAGCTGGTCCTTTAAGCTTGAGTGGGAGGTATTTGATGGCGTGGAAATCATCGCCGCAGGCCATGTGGATATGAAGGAGATAATCCTCGATCCATTCCGGAGGATCTGTTGTGCCATCATATGATTCGATGTTTACGGGTTTGAAACCCTCGGGGATTTGATGATCCATTATTTCGTCTGTGAAGCATAGTGGGTGTGCGGCGCCTCTGTACTGGGCTATATCATGACGTAGCTCCAATGAGCTTTGTCTACTGTGTTCGGCCCTGCCGAATTTGTGGCCAGCGTGACGGTTACCGTCTCGAGCCATGGGGCGCCCCCGCGATCCATAGATCGATCTTGTTTGCCTTGCCTTGTCCTCCAACATATCTCGTAAGTCCAGCGCATATTCCCGTGCCTTGGCACGGGATGCGGCTTGAGTGGAGGTCCGAGAGGCCTCTCTGTCGCGGCCACGAGGTGGCCGGTCGGCCGCATCAAGTGCTTCCTCCTCTAATCGGGGTAGCAACCTGCGCTTTGGGTAGCTCTTGGAGGGGCGTTCGAGTTTATGCTCTTCGGCCGCAAGGACTTCAGTCCATCTATCGACTAGCAAATCTTGATCAGCTCTGAGCTGTTGCTGTTTTTTCTTGAGGCTTCTTGCCGTGGCCATAAGCCTGCGTTGAAAACGCTCTTGCTCGACGGGATCCTCTGGCACGACGAATTCGTCGTCGTCGAGGCTTGCCTCGTCTTCGGAGGGAGGTATATAATTAT
Source organism: Triticum dicoccoides (assembly GCF_002162155.2). Taxonomy (NCBI): domain Eukaryota; kingdom Viridiplantae; phylum Streptophyta; class Magnoliopsida; order Poales; family Poaceae; genus Triticum; species Triticum dicoccoides. Next base: position 212,253,077 of record NC_041390.1, on the reverse strand, counting down.
CGTCCTCGACCTCTCTGTCTGCCGCTCTCTCATCAGGGCTGGCTTCTCCATCCTCCTGTACTAAATCTTGCTGGAGGGGGTTTTCTTTGGCACTTTCCGGAGTATTATTATCTCCGGTGATGGAATCACCGTTTTTGTTTTGGCGGGATTTTGAGCGGCGCCGCTGACGCCGGCGCTTAGGCTGTTTCTTGGAGGGGTCATCCTCCGCTGTTCCATCGCCATCTCCATCTTTTGGGGTGTCCACCATGTATATGTCATATGACGAGGTGGCTTTCCAGGGCCTGATAGGCGCTGGTTCTTCATCGTCTCCTTCATCAGCATCCATACCGTCGATATCTTCGGAGTCAAAGTCGAGCATGTCGGTTAAGTCGTCGACAGTGGCTACAAAGTGGGTGGTGGGTGGGCTTTGAATTTCTTCATCGTCCGAACCCCAACCTTGCTGACCGTAGTCCGGCCAGGGCTTTTCTGATAAAGAGAGAGACTTCAGTGTCTTCAGAATATCGCCGAAAGGTGAGTGCTGAAAGATGTCCGCGGCAGTAAACTCCATAATCGGCGCCCAATCGGATTCGATCGGCAGGGGCGCGGAGGGTTCGGAGTCTGGAGAGGAGTCCGACTCCTTGGAGTCACGAGTCTCACAGAGTGCGGGGCTGGTGTTCGGCTCGATCGCCATTGGGATCGCAGCCCCCGAGGCGGCGTCCAACCACCCATCCTCGATCGGCGCAGTTGGCTCCGAATTAAGGGTCGAAGCCGATGCGAGTGCGGCCTCCAGGGCACTGTTCGGCGGCAGAGCTAGATCATGCTCGTCGTGACAGTACGGCGCGCTCGGCAGTGGCTCGAATCCGTCGAAGATCAAGTCCCCGCGGATGTCAGCCGTGTAGTTTAAACTTCCAAATCTGACCTGACGGCTAGGGGCATAGCTTTTGATCTGCTCCAGATGGCCAAGTGAATTGGCCCGCAGTGCGAAGCCGCCGAAGACGAAGATCTGTCCGGGGAGGAAGGTCTTACCCTGGACTGCATCACCATTGATGATCGTGGGAGCCATCAAGCTTGACGGTGATGACACAGAGGAACTCTCAATGAAAGCACCAATGTCAGTGTCAAAACCGGCGGATCTCGGGTAGGGGGTCCCGAACTGTGCGTCTAGGCCGGATGGTAACAGGAGGCAAGGGACACGAAGTTTTACCCAGGTTTGGGCCCTCTCGATGGAGGTAGAACCCTACGTCATGCTTGATTAATATTGATGATATAGGTAGTACAAGAGTAGATCTACCATGAGATCGGAGAGGCTAAACCCTAGAAGCTAGCCTATGGTATGATTGCTGTTGTGTATGTTGTCCTATGGACTAAAACCCTCCGGTTTATATAGACACCGGATAGGGTTAGGGTTACATAGAGTCAGTTACAATGGTAGGAGATCTGCATATCCGTATCGCCAAGCTTGCTTTCCACGCCAAGGAAAGTCCCTCCCAGACACGAGACGAAGTCTTCAATCTTGTATCTTCATAGTCCAGGAGTCCGGCTAAAGGTATAGTCCGGCCATCCGGACACCCCCTAATCCAGGACTCCCTCAAGTACCAAACCTAATATATGCATATGAGGATTTTCTGGAATTGTTGTTTGCTATTTCTGGCCTCATTTAAACTTGCCTAGATAGGTAGTTTTCATATGCTTCACCTCTTTCCATGCTAACCAACATTTAATATTGTTGAGTACATAAACGGGAGATAACTAAATAAGTCATGTGGTCTTCCATCAATATGCAATTCGTTGCATATTGAGCTCCACTTAATTTGTAGTATTCTTTGTGCACTTTGCCATGCCATGCCTCTTTAAACCGGACATGCATCATACTTGGTTGTGCATCATGCCATGTTTATGTGATGGTTGTTTACTATGTTGTTTGCTTCTTTCCGGTTGCTTCTCTCATTAGCTTTGGTTACGTTCTGGAGTTGTGAGGTTCCGTTCGACTATGTCCGTTTGTCTTCTTTTATTTTGGTTCCATAGTCGGACCTTTGATTGTATTCTGGATGATGTATGTTTAACTTGTATTTGTGTGAAGTGGCGATTGTAAGCCAACTCTTTATCCCTTTCTTATTCAGTACATGGGATTGTGTGAAGATTACCCCTCTTGCGACAAACCTACCATGCGGCTATGCCTCTAAGTCGTGCCCCGACACGTGGGAGATATAGTCGCATTGTGGGTGTTACAAGTTGGTAATCAGAGCCATCCCCGACTTAGGAGCCCCCTGCTTGATCGAATCGCTGACGTTGTTGAGTCTAGAACAAAATGTTTTGAGTCTTTGGATTATATATATCTGAGAATAGGATTCCTTTTACTCCTCAGTCCCTTCGTCGCTCTGGTGAGGCCTCCTGACGTAGAAGTTTTGACTTCCCTCTCCTCAAATTTCATGGAATTTTTTTTAGGATCACGCTGGTATCTTGGAATCATTCCGATAGTCTTGTGACGAGAACATTGTTCTTGGTGCCTCCTGACATTTATGGGTTGTGGCAGTGTCCCAGGGAGTTCAGCTCCGAGGTGTTGTCATCACAATTTTATCATTGCATTTCTGGAATACCTGAGTTCACCGACTTGGAAATTCTCTTTTATGCAGTTGTTGGTGAGATAACCTTGACGCCACCTAGTACTGGGGTGGGAGTTCGGGAGTATTTCCATAACTTGTATAACGGATGCTTTTCGAAGGTTTCTTGGTTATGTGTTGAAGGATGGATACAGCTGGATGTAGGAATTGTTAGTTTGGGTGAGATATTATGCTTCCCCTGTATCCCCAGCACCTGATTGCATAGCCAGAAAGTTTCGGGAGTTTATAAGTGGGAATTCAAGTAGCTCCTAGAATATCTTTCCAACAGACACATGATACGATATGGGATCTATCATATGTTTGTTCCGGCTTATTCTACAAGCCAAAATCCTTTGTTTTGTTTTCAATTGTGGTATTCGAGTTGCTTCAATGTCAAGTGTTGATTCCATACCTTTTCTAAATGATGTTCTCATATTTCTATGGGAATACTAATCCTTCATGATAATCGAGATTGCCATGGAAATCCTTTTCAACCGGCGTGTTTCTCTTCAAGTGGATCCGATCATTTCAACATCCGCAAGATCGCCTCTTGGTTTTCCCAACGTTGTTCGTTTCATCTGTCCCCAAGTTGCCTTTGTTTTCCCGCCCACGTACCCGTTTTTCTTCGAGGACTCAGATTTCTAAAGCAAGTATCATTTTATTGATGGGAAGTCTCTCCATTCTTTTCTGTCAATGTTCTTATCCGGTGATTCTCAAGAAGATACTAACGGAGCCTCAAGTTCATCATTATTCATTCTTTTTCTTCTCTAGTCGATTCAATTCAAGCTTTTGGTGTTGATCATATATTTTTCATTGGTTCACATGCTTTCCATGTTGGAAGTTATTATCAAAGACTCTCTTATTTATTCACCTCCAGCTATTCATTTGTTCCGGAGTGCTGAAGATATGCAGAAGATTCACTTTTCCTTTCCTAATCTGTTCAAGATATCTCGAGGTTGTCATCTTATTCAAGCCACTTAATTCAACCAGCTCAATCGCCCTTTTAAATCATTCAATAGTGTATCTTTTGAGTGGGCCCTAACCCACATGTCTTTTCCCAGGATCTTATCTGACTCTTCTTTTCCGGTGTTATTCTCAAATTCAGTTCAAAGTTTGATGTAAGAATGAATTATCATCAGTCAAATGTCCTTCTCCAAGATCTTTCAAATTCTTTTCATCATTTGTTCAACCTTTCTAATTTTCATTCCGGAGTGCATCAAAAAATCATGGTGGTGTTTCTCGTCGTCATTCTCGGATTTTGAAGACCTAAGAAGAGCTCCTCTTAAATTCTTACCCGTTCTCTCAAGACTCATGGTTCTAGCGTTATGCTTTCCTCTCATAATTGTTTTCAATTGTGAGAATTCTTTTCAACCATCCAGAGCAATTCAGGAGTCTTTTCAGTTTGATTCTCCGAAGGCCATCATTTCAAAATATTTATTCATTCTCAGCTTTCGGCTATTGTTCCCCAAATCTTACCGGTGCATCATTCAAGTATTCTCTAATCAGCTCGTGATCTCTTCGTTTCACTTGTATCTAAATTCCCTCAAGTATCTTCGTTCGTTTTTCTAATTCTTCCCAGTGAATTGTGCTTTTGCCATGTTTATTTTCAATCCTTACTGTGGTTTGTTCAAGAGTTCTCTCCCTTGGTTATCATATCAATTCATTTGTTCCTTCCAATCCTAACGGTGGTTTGTTGAAGTCTTTTCTCAAGTTTGCATTATATTTATCTTAATCCTTTCCACGAGAATAAGTAGTATCCAAATCTGTTGCTTGTCGTCAATTTAAATTGGTGAAGGATACGCATAACATAATTCTTATTCTTTCTTTATCCAAATGATGGATTCATTCTTCCGGAGTTTTTTCATGAGGAATAAATTCTCGGTTTCAATTGTATCATGTTTTCTTTTCCCGGAGTTCCAAGCTCTCATCATCATGAAGATCCATCTAAATCATTGCAAGGCTTCACCTTGTGTTTTCAACTTCTCTTCCTTCTTATCATCCTTTTATTACCGGAGTTCTTCATGGAGGCTCTACATGGTGGTTCGTCAAGGATTCCTTTCATTCTTCATTTGTCCTCAAGATTTCTCTTGAAGTTAAGATCCGCCAAGCTATACTCTAAAATAAACATGTTGTTCAACACATGTCTTGTTTTGAGGAGTTCAAGTACTCTTCTTCTCGCATTCCGAAGTGCAATTCTTTCATATATCATCTTTTGAGATAGTGTTATGTCATTGTTGATAATTTCCCTTCGAGTTTCATGATTCACAAGTTTTTCAAGAGTGACATATCTTAAATCCATCATTTTCAGTTCATTCAGGACATCTTTTCAATCCATCAATCTCTTCATTGGAGTTATATTGGGTTATATTTCACCTAAGGCTTTCCCTAAGGATTGTTGCTATTTATGGTGCTCATAAATGACCCAAGTTCTTCATTTATCTTCCTGGTGAAATAAGTTTCTTGTCTCCTTGTTCACATAAATCCAATCTTTTTTCCATTTATGGCAGAATTTTACCTCAAGTTTTGAGATGTTTTCATAAGCCCACAAGTAGCTTATTGTTTTCGTTGTTGATTTTTCGACAACTCCGTTCAAGCCTTCTTTGTAAGGATGTTTCTTTCAAATTCATTTGTGGGAGGAGTTATCTTTTTCTTCTCCATTCTTTTATTCCAATGATCTATCTTCTATTATTTCTTCCGAAGGCATTGTGATGTTTCACTCTTCGACCCATCATCCCATTTTTGATAAATATCATGTTCTTTCCTTTGCTAATCCATTCAACCGGAGTGTCGTGTCCTCCATTCAAGTTCTTCTCATTTTATCAAGTTTTGCCACCCTTCTCAGTCGGAGTGCTGTCCAAATTATATCATTCTTATTCCTTCTCTATCTTGTTTTAACCGGAGTGTTGTCGTAATTGATCTATATCGTTCATTGTACTTCTCGTTTCAACCGGAGTGCTTGCTTGTACTGCTTGTCCATGGCAACCATTTTCTTATGTCTTTCAACCTACAAGGTTCTAGTAAGGTTCCTTGTTCCTCTTTTCTAACGGAGTGTTTTTCAACTTTGTTCATCTTCGTTGCATTCTTTATTTCAATTTGTTCATCCTCGCAAGGTTCTTTGGTATCACTCGCTTGTCAAAGAAGCAACTTAGTTTTACCTCTCCTCTTTCTTTTCTGCTTTCCTCCGGTGCCATCCTAGATCCCGGGATGAGGTCCTCTTGTAGTGGTGGAGTGTTGTGATGCCCCGAGACCGTTGCGCCAGGTGTCTTCCAGTTATTCGCTGTTGTTGCCTTGTCTTTTGCTTGCGTGTTGCATCTTGCCATGTCATCATGTGCATTGCATCATCATGTCTTCAAACTTGCATCCGTCTGGGTCTCCTAGTTCTTTCTGTTGTCCGTTCTGAGCCCAGACACACTCGCACGCGCCCGCGGCACCTCTGAAATATTAATTTATAAGTGGCCGGAAAATGTTCTCGGAATGGGATGAAAATTGGCGTGCGGTGTTGTTATGATGTCAGCAGGTCACCTGCCAAGTTTCATCACATTCTGAGTTCGTTTGATGCCCCAACAGATATCTATAGCAGCATATAGTCGGTCAAATCATCAGACGTTTTCGGTCTCCGGAAACGGTTGCCAGGTTGCATTCCTTCTATCTCTTCTCAGTCCAACCACACACTTGACCCCGTTCACCTAAAACCTATTTGCACAGTGCATCGACCCCCTCGCCCGTGTCCGAAACTTCCCCGAACCCGACCCGGACTATCGCTACCGTTGGGTCCGGATCATCCCCAAACATCCGTATAATATCTGCATTTCTCCTTTGGACTCCCTAACCCTTTTATTTTGGACCGCCCGATCGCGACCGGAGAATCCAAATCATTCCCCTTTTTACATATGTAGACCCCTAATCCATTTTAGACCCAAACCCTAAATCCTAGGACATTTTCCCCCTACCGCCGCCAACTACACCCTTCCCCCTCCTCGGATCAGCTGCCGCCACCCACTCACCAAATCCACCTCGGGATCCATCCCTCCCGAACCATCGCTCGCCACCTATCGCCTCCAGATCCCCTCGCCCTCCACCTCGCTCGGTCCAACGCCTCCCTGTCCTCTCCATCGCCTCCTCCCCGCATCCAGCCGCAGCCATCCGGATGCAGCCCCTGCTCCTGTCCCTGAGCCACTGGAGCACTGCCCCGCTTCTGCTCCTCGTTCGAGCGCCGCCGGATTCATTCCGTCCATCATGACTCGCGTGCATGGTGAGAACCCCGGTGAGCTGCGCACGCCCGTTCCCACTTCTCTTCTCTCTCTCGCCCGACTTCTCTCTCTCTCACGCGGCTCTCTTTCTCTCTGTACCACTTCAATAGGGGGCACGCCAGGCGCCATGGCCGCCGAAGGAACTCCGCCGCCTCGCCGAATCCACGCCTCCACCTCTCCCATGCGTCAAGGTCGCCATCCCTGCCGGACCTGCAAGATGCCAAGTCCAACGCCATGGGTGCCTCCTCTGCTCGTCCCCGCCTCTGTCTCGACTTTGCCATGCTTCTCCTCTGCCCGAGCCTCCCGCGAACCTGCAACCCGTCCTCGTCGCCACCTTGACCGCCCCTCTCCTCCTCAAGCTCCTCATCAACGACGAGAGCCACCAACACAACCCCGCAGACCACGCCCTCTGGTGACCCTGCTGCCGGCGACCACGACCAGGACCGGCCTTGTCCCGCTCCTCTCCTTCGTGTCTTCCTTCCTCCCCGTGCTTCTCTCTCACAGGAAACCACCTTGGCCTTCGCCCGTTCGTCGCCCATCGCCGGAGGCCGCCGTCCCCGTTGCCAAGTCCGACCGCGGCCGTCGCCCCTGCATCGTCTGCTGTCGCCCACGTCTTGCCCCTCTGTCTGCTTCCTGCCGAACAGACAGGCCACGCCCGATCTCACAGCCTCCGCTTTGCTCTGCTTACAAGGCCCAGCACCGCGCGAAGCCCAGCTTCCCAACCAGCCTGCTTCTTCGCTTGGGCCTAAGCCCATGGTGAGCCATCCAAAGCCCAGCGCCCAGCAGTTTCAGCCTGCATGTGTTTTTTTCGAGTTCTGCGTTTTAGTATTTTTTTTTCAGAGAGCGCCTGTTTTGTAGAAAGCCACCTAGACAACATGCATATAATAACTTCACAACCGTGCATCATATGTAAATAACTTATATATGAAATATGACTAGAATTTCATCTAGTTTCATAATATGACAATTTCATGAATGTTTAAAATGTTTAAAATGCTGTTTGTTTAAATTTGCTATATTGCCATGCTAGAATGCTTTATTTCATAACTAAATAACCGTAGCTCCAAATTTAATAAACTTTATATGTAAATGGGGTGAAAAATGCCTAGTTTAACATGTTGTACTTACTTTGCATGTTTAACAACTCAAAATTATGGTTTAGGGCAGAACAGTACCAAACCTAATATATGCATATGAGGATTTTCCGGAATTGTTGTCTGTTATTTCCAGCCTCATTTAAACTTGCCTAGATAGGTAGTTTTCATATGCTTCACCTCTTGCCATGCTAACCAAGATTTAATATTGTTGATTACATAAACAGGAGAGAACTAAATAAGTCATGTGGTGTTCCGTCAATATGCAATGTGCAACTCATTGCATATTGAGCTCCACTTAATTTGTAGTATTGTTTGTGTACTTTGCCATGCTATGCGTCTTTAAACCGGACATGCATCATACTTGGTTGTGCATCATGCCATGTTTATGTGATGGTTGTTTACTATGTTGTTTGCTTCTTTTCGGGTTGCTTCTCTCGCTAGCTTCAGTTTCGTTCTAGAGTTGCGAGGTTCCGTTCGACTACGTCTGTTTGTCTTCTTTTATTTTGGTACCGTAGTCGGACCTTTGATTGTATTCTGTATGATGTATGGTTAACTTGTATTTGTGTGAAGTGGCGATTGTAATCCAACTCTTTATCCCTTTCTTATTCAGTACATGGGATTGTGTGAAGATTACCCATCTTGCGACAAACCTACCATGCAGCTATGCCTCTAAGTCGTGCCCCGGCACGTGGGAGATATAGCCGCATTGTGGGTGTTACAAGTAGCCCCTGAACCAGTCTTCGATGACGATGTGTTTGACACGTGGATTGTCTTCGCATTGCAAGGCGGGTTCCTTCTCTTAAACACTTCAAGATAACTCCCTGCACAAATGATCTGTATCCGGCTCTGTATAACTAATACAACCCTTAGCCACGAAGGCAAGATATCAAAATAAAACAGTGTCTTTTACTGACAACTTTTTTGGTGAAGCGTCACGTCTGGGTCTTTAACATTTCGAACCGTTTTCATGCCTCCTATTTCGCGTTTTGAGGCATATCCTCCATTGACACGTCTTGTCAAAATAGGGACCGTGCTCGCTCATTGCAGGATTCCCATCAATACGATTTTGGGTAATCCAACCGTGCCATTCGCATGATCTCTTTGGGAATAGGCGAGTTTTAAGGCTTGAGAGGGGGGCGTTTGGTATTTCACCGCCTATAAGAGGATAAAAAATTCCTTCTTTTACCCAACGCCTTCTTCTAGCTCCCGCCTTCCCACCTTTGAGCTCCAGCACCGAAAACTTCAATCTTTCCCACCGCCACCAACCACCCTAGCCATGTCTAGATCCATCTCCAAGGGCAAGTGGGAGGCCTCCTATGTCATGCAGAAGGACATCAAGGAGCTCCGAATTGCGGGCTACCTGTCCGTGGATATCGCGCATAGGCTTCCTGCCAAAGATCAAGTCATCCCCACTCCAGAGCCCGGTGAGAGGGTCGTATTCATCCCCCACTTCCTTCGAGGGCTAGGGTTTCCCCTCCACCCCTTTGTCCAAGGTCTCATGTTCTACTATGGGTTAGATTTCCAGGACCTAGCCCCAAATTCCTTCCTCCACATATTGGCATTTATCATCGTGTGTGAGGCTCTTCTCCGCATCCCCCACACTTCGGCCTATGGCTCAAGCTCTTCAATCTGAAGCCGAAGCTGGTCGACAGTCAACATGCGGACTGCGGCGGGGCCATGGTAAGTAAGCTCCCAATGCCGTCTGGTCAAAAGGGGCCTTTGTTGAGACTGTCAAGGTGTGGCAGCAAGAGTGGTTCTACATCACCGAACCCCGCCATGCCAAGTGGGCGGCTGTCGGTGTCAAAACCGACGCATCTCGGGTAGGGGGTCCCGAACTGTGCGTCTAGGCCGGATGGTAACAGGAGGCAGGGGACACGATGTTTTACCCAGGTTCGGGCCCTCTTGATGGAGGTAAAACCCTACGTCCTGCTTGATGATTAATACTGATGATATGGGTAGTACAAGAGTAGATCTACCACGAGATCAGAGAGGCTAAACCCTAGAAGCTAGCCTACGGTATGATTGTTGTTCGTCCTACGGACTAAAACTCTCCGGTTTATATAGACACCGGAGAGGTCTAGGGTTACACAGAGTCGGTTACAATGGTAGGATATCTACATATCCGTATCGCCAAGCTTGCCTTCCACGCCAAGGAAAGTCCCTTCCGGACACGGGACGAAGTCTTCAATCTTGTATCTTCATAGTCCAGGAATCCGGCCGAAGGTATAGTCCGGCTATCCGGACACCCCCTAATCCAGGACTCCCTCAGTAGCCCCCTGAACCAGGCTTCAATGACGACGAGTCCGGCGCGCAGAATGTCTTCGGCATTGCAAGGCGGGTTCCTCCTCCAAGTACTTCATATAAGATTTTGAACACAAATGTAGTGTTCGGCTCTGCAAAATAAATTTCCACATATTGCCATAGAGAGAATAATATTTACACAAATCTAATATGCTGACATATTCTGTAGCGTGACATCACACCACAGCCAAGTCTTTATTTGAATCGTTTTACTGTCCCACCTCAGCGCGTTTAGCGAGGCGGTTTCCTTGGCACGTCTTATTAAAGCAGAGACCGTGTCCCCTTATTCCGGGATTCTCATCAATACGGGTGTGGGTAACCCAACCGCGCCATTGACTATGGCGCTTGGGAGATAAGCGATTTTACCAAGCTGGTGGGGGCGCATAGTCGCGTCCGCCCATATAAGGGGATAAGGATCCACCTTTTGATCCACGCCTTCTTCCTCCTTTGCCTATCCATTTCTGCGCACTCGAGCTCCAGTGCCCAAGTCCGCACACCCCACCTCAACCTTTTCTAGCCATGTACGGAGTGGGAGGCAAGTGGATGGTCTCCTCCGTCATAGAAGGACATATCAAAAGACTGAGGAAGGCATGATACTTGTCTAACGACATTGCGCAGCGGCTTCACGAAGAGGGGCAGCTCATCCCCACCCCAAGGCCCCATGAGAGGGTGGTGTTCCTCCCCCATTTCCTCCGCGGACTGGGCTTCCCTCTCCACCCATTTGTCCGGGGGCTCATGTTCTACTATGGCCTGGATTTCCACGATCTGGCCCCGAACTTTGTCCTCAACATCTCGGCGTTTATCGTCGTGTGCAAGTCTTTCTTCCGCATCTGCCCCCATTTTGGCCTATGGCTCAAGACTTTCAAGCCGAAGGTGGTGCGCGACACCCAAGTGGAGTGCGGAGGTGCCATGGTGGGCAAGATGCCCAACGTCCTATGGTTCGAGGCTCCTTCATGGAGTCCCTAAAGGGGTGGCAATCGGGGTGGTTTTACATCACCGAGCCGTGCGACCCTGAATGGGTCGCAGCCCCCGAGTTCCGATCCGGACCCCCTACGCGGCTCGCCTCCTGGAAAGAGACGTGCCTGTCGTGGGAAAAAAAGGAGAGCTGACCGGACTCCAAACATGCGTCCAAACCCTGGTGGATAGGAAGCTCAAACTTGTCAACGTAGTCCAGGTTATGCTCATCCGTCGGATCCTCCCGTGTCAACAACGGGCTTTCAACCTGTGGGAGTTCGACCCGGCGCGGCACCAAACTCTGAGCAGGCTCTTCGACACGACGTACGAAGATGCCTGGAAGGTGCTTTTCAAGGGGGCCGACGCCCCCGCATCCGCTACCGAGGATCGTGGATTCAGCACGCAGCTTCACGCTCGTGCGGTAAGCTGCTTTTACCTTTTATAGGGTATTAGTTTTTAATAGTTTGACTCCATGCGGGATCTAAGCTCCCTTACCTTTGACAGGATTGGCAGGAGACGTCCGGACAGATCAACTGTCCGGCTCCTTTGCCCGAAGGCCCAGCGGACGCTCGCTTGGCGAAGCTGCTGGTTCCGGCACCCTATGTGGTGCTGGAGAAGAAGGCCAAGAAGAAGGCCACGGGGACTCGAAAGAGTGCCCGGCGCCAGGAGGTGTCGGATTCATCATCCGACGACTCCAAGGCGCACTCCTCCCATGAAGACGAGGAGGAGGAAGAAGAGACCTCTCTAAAGGAAATATGCCCTAGAGGCAATAATAAAGTTATTATTTATTTCCTTATATCATGATAAATGTTTATTATTCATGCTAGAATTGTATTAACCGGAAACATAATACATGTGTGAATACATAGACAAAAACAGAGAGTCACTAGTGGCCTCTACTTGACTAGCTCGTTAATCAAAGATGGTTATGTTTCCTAACCATAGACATGAGTTGTCATTTGATTAATGGGATCACATCATTAGGAGAATGATGTGATTGACTTGACCCATTCTGTTAGCTTAGCACTTGATCGTTTAGTTTGTTGCTATTTCTTTCTTCATAACTTATACATGTTCCTATGACTATGAGATTATGCAACTCCCCTTTACCGGAGGAACACTTTGTGTGCTACCAAACGTCACAACGTAACTGGGTGATTATAAAGGTGCTCTACAGGTGTCTCCGAAGGTACTTGTTGGGTTGGCGTATTTCGAGATTAGGATTTGTCACTCCGATTGTCGGAGAGGTATCTCTCGGCCCTCTCGGTAATGCACATCACTCAAGCCTTGCAAGCATTGCAACTAATAAGTTAGTTGCAGGATGATGTATTACGGAACGAGTAAAGCGACTTGCCGGTAACAAGATTGAACTAGGTATTGAGATACCGACGATCGAATCTCGGGCAAGTAACATACTGATGACAAAGGGAACAACGTATGTTGTTATGCGGTCTGACTGATAAAGATGTTCGTAGAATATGTAGGAGCCAATATGAGCATCCAGGTTCCGCTATTGGTTATTGACCGGAGACGTGTCTCGGTCATGTCTACATAGTTCTCGAACCCGTAAGGTCCGCACGCTTAAAGTTCGGTGACGATCGTAATTAGGGTTTTTGTGTTTTGATGAACCGAAGGTTGTTCGGAGTCCCGGATGTGATCACGGACATGACGAGGAGTCTCGAAATGGTCGAGACATAAAGATTGATATATTGGAAGCCTATATTTGGATATCGGAAACGTTCCGGGTGAAATCGGGATTTTACCGGAGTACCGGGGGGTTATCGGAACCCCCCCGGGGGTTATTGGGCCTACATGGGCCATAAGGGAGAAGAGGAGGGCCGGCCAGGACAGGCCGCGTGCCCCCTCCCCCCCTAGTCCGAATAGGACAAGGAAGGGGGGGGGGCGGCGCCCCCCTTTCCTCTTTCTCCCTTCCTCCTTCCTTTTCCAACATGGCAAGAGGGGGGAGTCCTACTCCCTGTTGGAGTAGGACTCCTCCAAGCGCACCCATAGGGCCGGCCGCACCTCCCCCTCTCCCTCCTTTATATACTAAGGCAAGGGGGCACCCCATGACACACAAGTTGATCCTCGTGATCGTTCCTTAGCCGTGTGCGGTGCCCCCTTCCCCCATATTCCACCTCGGTCATATCGTAGCGGTGCTTAGGCGAAGCCCTACGTCGGTAGAACATCATCACCGTCATCACGCCGTCGTGCTGACGAAACTCTCCCTCAACGTTTTTCTGGATCAGAACTCGAGGGACGTCACCGAGTTGAACGGGTGCAGAACTCGGAGGTGCCGTACGTTCGGTACTTGGATCGGACGGATCGGGAAGACGTACGACTACTTCTTCTACGTTGTGTCAACACTTCCGTTGCTGGTCTACGAGGGTACGTAGACAACACTCTCCCCTCTCGTTGCTATGCATCACCATGATCTGGTGTGTGCGTAGGAATTTTTTTGAAATTACTACGTTCCCCAACAGTGGCATCCGAGCCTAGGTTTTATGCGTTGAGGTTGTGCACGAGTAGAACACAAGTGAGTTGTGGGCGATATAAGTCATACTTTGCTTACCAGCATGTCATAGTTTGGTTCAGCGGTATTGTTGGATGAAGCGGCCCAGACCGACATTACGCGTACGCTTACGCGAGACTGGTTCTACCGACATGCTTTGCACACAGGTGTCTGGCAGGTGTCAGTTTCTCCAACTTTAGTTGAACCAAGTGTGGCTATGCCCGGTCCTTGCGAAGGTTAAAACAACACCAACTTGACAAACTATCGTTGTGGTTTTGATGCGTAGGTAAGAACGGTTCTTGCTAAGCCCATAGCAGCCATGTAAAACTTGCAACAACAAAGTAGAGGACGCCTAACTTGTTTTTGCAGGGCATGTTGTGATGTGATATGGTCAAGACATGATGCTAAATTTTATTGTATGAGATGATCATGTTTTGTAATCGAATTATCGGCAACTGGCAGGAGCCATATGGTTGTCGCTTTATTGTATGCAATGCAATTGCGCAGTAATGCTTTACTTTATCACTAAGCGGTAGCGATAGTCGTGGAAGCATAATATTGGCGAGACGACAACGATGCTACGATGGTGATCAAGGTGTCGCGCTGGTGACGATGGTGATCATGAAGGTGCTTCGGAGATGGAGATCACAAGCACAAGATTGCATGTGATGTTTATCTTTTATGCATCTTATCTTGCTTTGATTGACGGTAGCATTATAAGATGATCCCCCACTAAATTATCAAAGTATAAGTGTTCTCCCTGAGTATGCACCGTTGCGAAAGTTCTTCGTGCTGAGACACCACGTGATGATCGGGTGTGATAGGCTCTACGTTCAAATACAATGGGTGCAAAACAGTTGCACACGCGGAATACTCAGGTTTAACTTGACGAGCCTAGCATATAACAGATATGGCCTCGGAACACGGAGACCGAAAGGTCGAGCGTGAATCATATAGTAGACATGATCAACATATTGATCTTCACCATTGATACTACTCCATCTCACGTGATGATCGGACTTGGTTTAGTTGATTTGGATCACGTGATCACTTAGAGGATTAGAGGGATATCTTTCTAAGTGGGAGTTCTTAAGTAATATGATTAATTGAACTTAAATTTATCATGAACTTAGTACCTGATAGTATCTTGCTTGTCTATGTTTGATTGTAGATAGATGGCTTGTGATGTTGTTCCGTTGAATTTTAATGCGTTCCTTGAGAAAGCAAAGTTGAAAGATGATGGTAGAAATTACACGGACTGGGTCCGTAACTTGAGGATTATCCTCATTGCTGCACAGAAGAATTACGTCCTGGAAGCACCGCTAAGTGCCAAGCCTGCTGCAGGAGCGACACCAGATGTTATGAACGTCTGGCAGAGCAAAGCTGATGACTACTCGATAGATCAGTGTGCCATGCTTTACGGCTTAGAACCGGGTCTTCAACGACGTTTTGAACGTCATGGAGCATATGAGATGTTCCAGGAGTTGAAGTTAATATTTCAAGCAAATGCCCGGATTGAGAGATATGAAGTCTCCAATAAGTTCTATAGCTGCAAGATGGAGGAGAATAGTTTTGCCAGTGAACATATACTCAAAATGTCTGGGTATCATAATCACTTGACTCAACTGGGGTTTAATCTTCCTATTGATAGTGTCATTGACAGAGTTCTTCAATCACTGCCACCAAGCTACAAAAGCTTCGTGATGAACTATAATATGCAAGGGATAAATAAAACTATTCCCGAGCTCTTCGCGATGCTAAAAGCCGCGGAGGTAGAAATCAAGAAGGAGCATCAATTGTTGATGGTCAATAAGACCACCAGTTTCAAGAAAAAGGGCAAAGGGAAGAAGAAAGGGAACTTCAAGAAGAACATCAAACAAGTTGCTGCTCAGGAGAAGAAACCCAAGTCTGGACCTAAGCCTGAGACTGAGTGCTTCTACTGCAAGCAGACTGGTCACTGGAAGCGGAACTGCCCCAAGTATTTGGCGGATAAGAAGGATGGCAAAGTGAACAAAGGTATATGTGATATACATGTTATTGATGTGTACCTTACTAATGCTCGCAGTAGCACCTGGGTATTTGATACTGGTTCTGTTCCTAACATTTGCAACTCGAAACAGGGGCTACGGATTAAGCGAAGATTGGCTAAGGACGAGGTGACGATGCGCGTGGGAAATGGTTCCAAAGTCGATGTGATCGCGGTCGGCACGCTACCTCTACATCTACCTTCGGGATTAGTATTAGACCTAAATAATTGTTATTTGGTGCCAGCATTGAGCATGAATATTATATCTGGATCTTGTTTGATGCGAGACGGTTATTCATTTAAATCAGAGAATAATGGTTGTTCTATTTATATGAGTAATATCTTTTATGGTCATGCACCCTTGAAGAGTGTTCTATTTTTGATGAATCTCGATAGTAGTGATACACATATTCATAATGTTGAAATCAAAAGATGCAGAGTTGATAATGATAGTGCAACTTATTTGTGGCACTGCCGTTTAGGTCATATCGGTGTAAAGCGCATGAAGAAACTCCATACTGATGGACTTTTGGAACTACTTGATTATGAATCACTTGGTACTTGCGAACCGTGCCTCATGGGTAAGATGACTAAAACGCCGTTCTCCGGTACTATGGAGAGAGCAACGGATTTGTTGGAAATCATACATACAGATGTATGTGGTCCAATGAATGTTGAGGCTCGTGGCGGATATCGTTATTTTCTCACCTTCACAGATGATTTAAGCAAATATGGGTATATCTACTTAATGAAACATAAGTCTGAAACATTTGAAAAGTTCAAAGAATTTCAGAGTGAAGTTGAAAATCACCGTAACAAGAAAATAAAGTTTCTACGATCTGATCGTGGAGGAGAATATTTGAGTTACGAGTTTGGTCTACATTTGAAACAATGCGGAATAGTTTCGCAACTCACGCCACCCGGAACACCATAGCATAATGGTGTGTCCGAATGTCGTAATCGTACTTTATTAGATATGGTGCGATCTATGATGTCTGTTACTGATTTACCGTTATCGTTTTGGGGTTATGCTTTAGAGACGGCTGCATTCACATTAAATAGGACACCATCGAAATCCATTGAGACGACGCCTTATGAACTGTGGTTTGGCAAGAAACCAAAGTTGTCATTTCTGAAAGTTTGGGGCTGCGATGCTTATGTGAAAAAGCTTCAACCTGATAAGCTCGAACCCAAATCGGAGAAATGTGTCTTCATAGGATACCCAAAGGAGACTGTTGGGTACACCTTCTATCACAGATCCGAAGGCAAAACTTTTGTTGCTAAATTCGGAGTTTTTCTAGAGAAGGAGTTTCTCTCGAAAGAAGTGAGTGGGAGAAAAGTAGAACTTGATGAGGTAACTGTACCTGCTCCCTTATTGGAAAGTAGTACATCACAGAAACCGGTTTCTGTGACACCTACACCAATTAGTGATGAAGCTAATGATAATGATCATGAAACTTCAGATCAAGTTACTACCGAACCTCGTAGATCAACCAGAGTAAGATCCGCACCAGAGTGGTACGGTAATCCTATTCTGGAAGTCATGCTACTAGATCATGATGAACCTACGAACTATGAAGAAGCGATGGTGAGCCCAGATTCCGCAAAATGGCTAGAAGCCATGAAATCTGAGATGGGATCCATGTATGAGAACAAAGTGTGGACTTTGGTTGACTTGCCCGTTGATCGGCAAGCAATTGAGAATAAATGGATCTTCAAGAAGAAGACTGACGCTGACGGTAATGTTACTGTCTACAAAGCTCGACTTGTTGCAAAAGGTTTTCGACAAGTTCAAGGGATTGACTACGATGAGACCTTCTCACCCGTAGCGATGCTTAAGTCTGTCCGAATCATGTTAGCAATTGCCGCATTTTATGATTATGAAATTTGGCAAATGGATGTCAAAACTGCATTCCTGAATGGATTTCTGGAAGAAGAGTTGTATATGATGCAACCAGAAGGTTTTGTCGAGCCAAAGGGAGCTAGCAAAGTGTGCAAGCTCCAGTGATCCATTGATGGACTGGTGCAAGCCTCTCGGAGTTGGAATAAACGCTTTGATAGTGTGATCAAAGCATTTGGTTTTGTACAGACTTTTGGAGAAGCCTGTATTTACAAGAAAGTGAGTGGGAGCTCTGTAGCATTTCTGATATTATATGTGGATGACATATTATTGATTGGAAATGATATAGAAATTCTGGATAGCATAAAGGGATACTTGAATAAGAGTTTTTCAATGAAAGACCTCGGTGAAGCTGCTTACATATTGGGAATTAAGATGTATAGAGATAGATCAAGACGCTTAATTGGACTTTCACAAAGCACATACCTTGACAAGGTTTTGAAGAAGTTCAAAATGGATCAAGCAAAGAAAGGGTTCTTGCCTGTGTTACAAGGTGTGGAGTTGAGTAAGACTCAATGTCTGACCACCGCAGAAGATAGAGAGAAAATGAAAGATGTTCCCTATGCTTCAGCCATAGGCTCTATCATGTATGCAATGCTGTATACCAGACCTGATGTGTGCCTTGCTATAAGTCTAGCAGGGAGGTACCAAAGTGGTCCAGGAGTGGATCACTGGACAGCGGTCAAGAACATCCTGTAATACCTGAAAAGGACTAAGGATATGTTTCTCGTATATGGATGTGACAAAGAGCTCATCGTAAATGGTTACGTTGATGCAAGCTTTGACACTGATCCGGACGATTCTAAATCGCAAACCGGATACGTGTTTTTACTGAACGGTGGAGATGTCAATTGGTGCAGTTCTAAACAAAGCGTCGTGGCGGGATCTACATGTGAAGCAGAGTACATAGCTGCTTCGGAAGCAGCAAATGAAGGAGTCTGGATGAATGAGTTCATATCCGATCTAGGTGTCATACCTTGTGCATCGGGTCCAATGAAAATCTTTTGTGACAATACTGGTGCAATTGCCTTGGCGAAGGAATCCAGATTTCACAAGTGAACCAAACACATCAAGAGACGCTTCAATTCCATTCAGGATTTAGTCCAAGTGGGAGACATAGAAATTTGCAAGATACATACGGATCTGAATGTTGCTGACCCGCTGACTAAGCCTCTTCCACGAGCAAAACATGATCAGCACCAAGGCTCCATGGGTGTTAGAATCATTACTGTGTAATCTAGATTATTGACTCTAGTGCAAGTGGGAGACTGAAGGAAATATGCCCTAGAGGCAATAATAAAGTTATTATTTATTTACTTATATCATGATAAATGTTTATTATTCATGCTAGAATTGTATTAACCAGAAACATAATACATGTGTGAATACATAGACAAAAACAGAGAGTCACTAGTATGCCGCTACTTGACTAGCTCGTTAATCAAAGATGGTTATGTTTCCTAACCATAGACATGAGTTGTCATTTGATTAATGGGATCACATCATTAGGAGAATGATGTGATTGACTTGACCCATTCCGTTAGCTTAGCACTTGATCGTTTAGTTTGTTGCTATTGCTTTCTTCGTAACTTATACATGTTCCTATGACTATGAGATTATGCAACTCCCGTTTACCGGAGGAACACTTTATGTGCTACCAAACGTCACAGCGTAACTGGGTGATTATAAAGGTGCTCTACAGGTGTCTCCGAAGGTACTTGTTGGGTTGGCGTATTTTGAGATTAGGATTTGTCACTCCGATTGTGGGAGAGGTATCTCTGGGCCCTCTCGGTAATGCACATCACTCAAGCCTTGCAAGCATTGCAACTAATAAGTTAGTTGCAGGATGATGTATTATGGAACGAGTAAAGAGACTTGCCGGTAACGAGATTGAACTAGGTATTGAGATACCGACGATCGAATCTTGGGCAAGTAACATACCAATGACAAAGGGAACAACGTATGTTGTTATGCGGTCTGACCATAAAGATGTTCGTAGAATATGTAGGAGCCAATATGAGCATCCAGGTTCCGCTATTGGTTATTGACCGGAGACGTGTCTTGGTCATGTCTACATAGTTCTCGAACCCGTAGGGTCCGCACGCTTAAAGTTCGGTGACAATCGTAATTAGGGTTTTTGTGTTTTGATGTACCGAAGGTTGTTCGGAGTCCCGGATGTGATCACGGACATGACGAGGAGTCTCGAAATGGTCGAGACATAAATATTGATATATTGGAAGCCTATATGTGGATATCAGAAACGTTCCGGGTGAAATCGGGATTTTATCGGAGTACCGGGGGGTTACCGGAACCCCCCCGGGGGTTATTGGGCTTACATGGGCCATAAGGGAGAAGAGGAGGGCCGGCCAGGGCAGGCCGCGCGCCCCCTCCCCCCTAGTCTGAATAGGACAAGGAAGGGGGGGGGGCTTTCCTCATTCTCCCGTCCTCCTTCCTTTTCCAACAAGGCAAGAGGGGGCAGTCCTACTCCCGGTTGGAGTAGGACTCCTCCAGGCGCACCCATAGGGCCGGCCGCACCTCCCCCTCTCCCTCCTTTATATACTGAGGCAAGGGGGCACCCCATGACACACAAGTTGATCCTCGTGATTGTTCCTTAGCCATGTGTGGTGCCCCTTCCACCATATTCCACCTCGGTCATATCGTAGCGGTGCTTAGGCGAAGCCCTGCGTCGGTAGAACATCATCACCGTCATCACGCCGTCGTGCTGACGAAACTCTCCCTCAACGTTTTGCTGGATCGGAACTCAAGGGACGTCACCGAGTTGAATGTGTGCAGAACTCGGAGGTGCCGTACGTTCGGTACTTGGATCGGACGGATCGGGAAGACGTACGACTACTTCTACGTTGTGTCAACACTTCCGTTGCCGGTCTACGAGGGTACGTAGACAAGACTCTCCCCTCTCATTGCTATGCATCACCATGATCTTGCGTGTGTGTAGGAATTTTTTTGAAATTACTATGTTCCCCAACACTCTCCCCCTCCAGCGGGGGAAGGGAAGAAAAGGAAGGCCGCCCCAACCGTGGAGGCCGAAGGGTCCAAGGGGGGGAAGACCCCTCCTCCGGACTACTCCACCAACGCCAACGACGGCGAAGAGGAGTGGCCACACAGGGCCAAGCCCCTGGCGAGATCGTAAGTATCCGGATACCAGAGTGATTCATAGTATTCCCCCATTGCACAGTTTTTCCTTACGTCGAACATGATTGTGCAGTCCACCCAAAGACCGGCTCGACGTGTCGTCGAGCGGTTCCCTGGATTCATCGGATGTGAATTCGCTTCCAACAGCTACCTCCCCCCTCCCTACGAACGACGCCGAGGTGCTGTCCCAACAGGTTCCAAGCCAGGAGGAGGTGGTCCTGGAGGCGCCGCAAGGCGACCTCCCGGACTCCAGGCGCAAAGGGGATTAAACCCCCAAGGGCTCCGAGTCCGGCCTTGAGCCGGACACCGCATCGGAACCTTCAATGGCTCCAGACTCCAGTAGGCAGCCTCCTTCCAAGAGGAGCGAGCCTACCGAGCCGGTGACCTCCGTCCAACCGGAGGCACCGAACAATTTGCTGGAGACGCTTAACGGCGCCTCCATCGACGAGGAGCACCGCACTATTATGAGTGCGGTGATCCAGAAGGTTCAGTCCGCCAAGAGCGGACTGACTGAAGCCCGTGCCAGCCTTCTAACAGGCTTTGAGGTAAGTAAAGAATATGTAAAAATATTACCGCATAGACAGTAGCCCCTGATGCTCTGTTCGGCATTCGGAAAGAAAAGTTGAATAGAGGATCTAATAACATTCGCAGGAGTCTAACATAATCAAGTCAATATGCGTATGCAGGCTTCGCTGCTGGCCTCCGCCGCACTGACTGCGAAGGTGGATACGCTGAAGCAAAACCTTGCATGGTCCGAGAACGAGCTCGGTCATTCCAAGAGGCAACTCGAGGAGAAGGAAGGTAAGTAATACCTTGCGCAAGTATATAGAGAAGATGTGGTTGCAAAAAATGACAGGATCAACGTGCTATTATAGGGGCCACGACCGAGGTGGCAACCCTTAAGCAAGCGCTGTCCGAGGCCGAAAACAAAGTGGGCGCAAAGCGCACGGAGAGAGGGAAGCAGGAGGCGCGGGTGGAGGAGGTGCAGAAAGAGCTCCAGGCTCTCGTGAAAAAACACGAGAGTTTGGAGCTTAACTCAAAGACGCAAGCGTCTGAGCTTGCGGCAGCCCTTAAAAGCACGAAGTCTGCCAAGGCCGAAGCCCAGAAAGCCCTCAAATAAATTGAAGCGATGAAGAAGATAGCAGCGGGTAAGGCATTGATTATGCAAAGCAAGCACATGAAAGTGAATTACTTGTTACTTACCCGAGTCTGGAGCTCTCCAGGAGCATTCACAGATTTGCCCCGCAGTGCGTCGGATCCGCCGCCTACTACCGAGCCAAAGAGGGGAGCTCGACGGAGAAGGTGTTCTGGTCTCAGTATGCTGAAGACGGACACCTGGTGCCTTTGAGCGACCAGCTGAAGCAATTGGTCGAGCTCCACAAGGTTGCCGAACAGGCCATAAAGGGCCTCATAGTTCGGCTGTGGCCTCGAGAGGCTCTGCCTGGGAGCTACTTCAGGCTGGTGAGACGGCTGGTGGATGCATGTCCATGACTTGAAGTGATCAAGCACTCCGTCTGCATCGAAGGTGCCCGTAGGGAGCTTGCCCGTGCTAAAGTGCACTGGGGCAAGATGGATGCGGAGAAGCTGGTGAGGGACGGGCTGCCGCCGGGCAAGGAGCATCACGTCCCGGAAGCGTATTATGAGGGCGTCCTGAGGGGTGCCCACCTTATAGCGGATTTATGCTCCAAATATGTAATTTTTGAGTAAACTCGCATTTGTGATCCTGTACGTTGAAAACTTGTTCATATGCGCTAAGCAATGCTTTTGAATTTAAAATATTACCTTCTGTGTGGCCGTTTATCAAATTTGAGAGATGGCGAGTCGTCGGCTTATGCCCCCATGCCACGAGTGCTGGGGTGTTCGGGATAAACATGAGCGCCCTTTTTCCCATTCTTGGGTCCTTCGAGGGAGGCGCTCAACACAATGAACAAGGCAATCAGACTATAATGCTTGAACACTCTCACTTAGCCATAGAATTCTATAATTTTAAATTTCGGCGAAGCCCCTAGTGTTTGGAAGACTGAGTTCGGGGCGCTATCCACGCCTAGGCCGGACAAAGCCGACTCCTCGCTCTAAGCGGCATAAGTCTTTAGGGACTCGAAAACCTCTCGAACAGCGACCAGCTCTCTCCTTATCATGACGGTCAGTTTTAGCTTTCTCTACTGAGGTGCTTAGCCCAGCTCAACTGGGGCACAATCGCAGTAGTTCTCCTAGTGCTACCTTAGCCGATATAGCGGAACGTAAGGTACCAAAACATAGGAGCCGGGCAAACCCAACTATTGACCCAAGACATGATTCGGAGCTGATGCATATAATGCTATAAGTTTGGGGTGACGCACTTGTGAAAGTGTTCGGACTTCTCACACCATGTTGTGGGGTACTTAAGCCCCTGGCGTATTGGCCGTACCAAAGTGTATGGGTGCAACATGTCATTAATGAACATATATTCGCAAAAAAGAGGTAATGCAATAATAGACGGAAGCTATGCATTGTTTATTTAAAAAAGCTGCGATCAAAGTAGAACGATAAAAATAGTGTGATAAGCAAAAGATGGGACTATCAAATATGTCCTTTCCAGGGGCGAGCTGCGGAATGTTATGCGAAACAGGTATACTGCTCATTATAGAGACAACCTTAGAG
Organism: Triticum dicoccoides; assembly: GCF_002162155.2. NCBI lineage: Eukaryota > Viridiplantae > Streptophyta > Magnoliopsida > Poales > Poaceae > Triticum > Triticum dicoccoides. Next base: position 212,229,668 of record NC_041390.1, on the reverse strand, counting down.
TTCCGTAGTGCAGCGTAGCTTTCTGCTTCCCTGGTTGTATCGTTTGTGCAGCAATTGTATTGCCGGACAAGCCTTCCTAAGAATGGAGTCCAAAAAATAAGAGAAAATTAAGAAATCGGCAGCCCCTAGTGCGGTTTAAGCCGCGTTTCAGGCGTGCCGTGATGGTGCCCCTCCCCCTGTGCCCATGGTATTTCTAGAGCGTAGTTATGTACGCGCAACACTGGTTTCGCAAGTTCGCGAGGGCTGGGGTTGGGGCCGCATTGCTACGCTTGCTCGGAACGTGCCAGGCGGTCTTGTTGTAGGTTACTCCGGGTGCGCTTGACGGTGTCTGGACATTTAATGGCCGGACTGGAGAATTGCCTTGAGAGGCTGCTTTGTACTTCCGCTGCGATAGCCGCCGTATGCTCCTCTGTTCGGAGAGAGCGTTCGGTGTTTCCATTGATCGTGATTACTCCTCGAGGGCCTGGCATCTTGAGCTTGAGGTATGCGTAGTGCGGCATCGCATTGAACTTGGCAAATGCGGTTCGCCCGAGCAGTGCGTGATAGCCACTGCGGAACGGGACTATGTCGAAGATTAACTCCTCGCTTCGGAAATTATCCGGAGATCCGAAGACCACTTCAAGTGTAACTGAGCCTGTACAATTGGCTTCTACAGCTGGTATGACGCCTTTAAAGGTCGTTCTGGTGGGTTTAATCCTCGAGGGATCGATGCCCATTTTCTGCACTGTATCCTGATAAAGCAGGTTCAGGCTGCTGCCGCCGTCCATAAGGACTCTAGTGAGGTGAAATCCGTCAATAATTGGGTCTAGAACCAATGCGACGAATCCGCCATGACGGATGCTAGTGGGGTGGTCCCTTCGATCAAAAGTGATCGGGCAGGAAGACCATGGGTTGAACTTTGGGGCGACTGGCTCCATCGCATATACGTCCCTTAGCGCACGCTTCCGCTCCCTCTTGGGGATGTGGGTTGCGTATATCATGTTCACCGTCCGCACTTGTTGGGGAAAACCTTTCTGTCCACTATTGTTCGGCGGCCGGGGCTCCTCCTCGTCATCGCTATGCAGCCCCTTGTCTCTGCTTTCGGCATTTAACTTGCCTGCCTGCTTGAACACCCAACAATCCCTGTTGGTGTGATTGGCTGGTTTTTTGGGGGTGCCATGTATCTGGCATGAGCGATCGAGTATTCGGTCCAAACTGGACGGGCCCGGAGTATTTCTTTTGAATGGCTTTTTCTGCTGACCGGGTTTAGAGCCTCTGAATCCGGCATTAACTGCCGTATCCTCAGCATTATCGCCGTTAATGCGGCGCTTTTGCTTGTTGCGACATGACCTGCCACTGTTGTCCTTGGTATCCGAATTACCAGGGCTCTTGGTCATGTTATTGCTGTGAGCTAGCCAGCTGTCTTCTCCCGTGCAAAAGCGGGTCATAAGTGTCGTGAGGGCTGCCATAGATTTCGGCTTTTCCTGTCCTAGGTGCCGTGCAAGCCACTCATCGCGAATGTTATGCTTGAAGGCTGCTAGGGCCTCTGTGTCCGCACAGTCGACGATTTGATTTTTCTTGGTTATGAACCGTGTCCAGAATTGTCTGGCTGATTCCTCTGGATGCTGAATTATGTGGCTTAGGTCATCGGCGTCTGGTGGTCGCACATAAGTGCCCTGGAAATTGTCGAGGAATGCGGCTTCCAGGTCCTCCCAACAACCAATTGATTCTGCTGGCAAGCTATTAAGCCAATGCCGGGCTGGTCCTTTAAGCTTGAGTGGGAGGTATTTGATGGCGTGTAGGTCATCACCGCGGGCCATGTGGATATGAAGGAGATAGTCCTCGATCCATACTGCATGATCTGTTGTGCCATCGTATGATTCGATGTTCACGGGTTTGAAACCCTCGGGGATTTGATGATCCATTACTTCATCTATGAAGCATAGTGGGTGTGCGGCGCCTCTGTATTGGGCTACATCAAGACGCAGCTCAAACGAGCTTTGTCTACTTTGTTCGGCCCGGCCGGATTTACTGTATCTGGCGAGACGAGTACGGTCTGGTGCCGTGGGGCGCCCACGTGATCCATAGATCAATCTTGTTTGCCTTGCCTTGTCCTCCAATATATCTCGCAGGTCTGGCACATTTTCCCATGCCTTGGTGGTTTTTGAGCGGCGCCGTCGTGCGGCTTGAGTGGAGGGCCGAGAGGCCTCTCTGTCGCGGCCACGGGGTGGCCTGTCGGCCGCATCATGCGTTGGTGATGTAGGTTTAAGTGCTTCCTCCTCTAATTGGGGTAGCAACCTGCGCTTTGGGTAGCTCTTGGAGGGGCGTTCGAGTTCATACTCTGCGTTGGTGATGGCCACTGGAAAGTTGAGATGAAATCGCTTGAAAACGATATAAAGATCACCGGAATCGGAGTTACGGTTTGGAAATGGCAAGCAAATCAAATATGGCATCGATCTGCGATAAACAGCAAGTAGCCATCTAAATGTAACAAGTTAAACATGCTACAGCACCCAAACATGGCAACACAATACATGGCAGGGATCCACGCATGAAGCTTAACAAAAGATGAACACTGAGCTATGGCTAATTCATCCATTAACAGGTTCAAACAAGCATGGCAAAAGTGCAATTGGTAAACAGATCAGGTAGCACACTTTCGAGCATGAAAACTATATGCTACAGGGCCTGAACATGGCAAAGTAAAGCATGGCATGGAGCTACTCAAAGAGCTTAACAAAAGTCCCTTAGTGACCTTGAGCCAAAAGGGATCAGAAAATACAAATGCAAGCATGTGAACATGGCAAAAACATAATCAGATCACAGACTTAGTGAAAACTGGAGCATGCAAATCAGATATCAAGTAGGCATGTATACGAGCTCGATGCACTCACTACAGAGCAAGGCATGACAATCTAAGCATACACACAACAAGAATACACATTATACAAGCTAGACATGGCAAGAACAACAACATATCATGCACGGAACAACTACAACATCCTCGGCAAAATCGCTAACAAGTAGACAATCTGCCCAGATTCACGGAATAGCAAAAGTAGAGCTCGATTGACTCAAGCTAGGGTGATCCATAATTGCAAACAAAGACATGGATGGATAGAGAACTACAAGATTAACAAAACATCCTTACTGATAATCCTCAAACGAGGCACGGGTCACTAGGAACCAACATGAACATATAGCATATTGAAATAAACAGGTCCCTAAAATCAGCATTAACGAATGCACCACTTTGCAAGCTTGTGCTAGTCACCACACACATCACAAAAATACATGGGTTGCACCTATGGAAAGATGACAAAGCATATAACAAAACTCATATAGAGCTCAGGGGCATATCATGCACACAATAATCATGGCAAAAATGACAAATATCTAATTGGAGCAGCAGATCTGACAATTAACTCAAATAGCACTCTTCCAACAGCATTTCGGGCATCAAGATGAGCTCAAATGAAAATGATGCAATGATATGAAATGATGTGCTCTCTGAGGCAAACATTTTGATATGCTAAACGCGCAAAATGGAGCTACAGATGCAAAGTTACGACATGATGAACATGGGCATATGAAACATGATAATCTCGGGGACTTGGTAGAAATTGGACCTCTCCGAGAAAGTCAACCCGGGACAGAGACGTGCGGGACGGAGGGATCTGGATCTGGACGGGGCGTTTGGATCGGGGAAGTGGTGGATCTGGTCCCGATCCACGGAACCTCGCCGGAGATGATGGAGATGGCCGGACTTGGAGGAGACCTCGCCGGAGCGCGTTGAAGGAGGACGCGGGGCTCGCCGGAGTTGCACCGGGGGCGGACCCGGCGACCCAAGGTGGCGATGGGGCCACGCCAGCGAAGGGCGGCGCCGGCGGGAAGGAGGCGAGGCGTGGTGGCGCATGGCCGCGGCGGCGCACGGCAGCGGCCAGAGCGGCGCAGGAGGCGGCTCGGGCGGGCGCGAGGCCGAGCGGCTGGCGGCGGCGACCGGGCCCGGAGGGCCCCGTGCGGGCCCTTGCGGGCCGGCGGGTGAACCGCGGCAGCAGGGATGAGGCAGGAGACCAGGTGGCGCGAGCCGGTTCGTTCGGGCGGTGGAGGAGGTGACGTGGCGCAACGCCATTGGGCGGAGTGAGGTGGCCGGCGGACGCGTCCGGCGCGGACGTACATGTCCGGCGGCGCGAGGAAGGGGAAGGCTAGGGTTCATCCGCGAATTTCGGGGAGATGCACATATATATAGGTAGAGGGAGCTAGGAGAGTCCAAATGAGGTGCGGTTTTCGGCCACGCGATCATGATCAAACGACCGAGATGATGGAGGAGGTTTAGGTGGGTTTTGGGCCAAAATGGAAGGGTGTTGGGCTGCAACACACACGAGGCCTTCTCGGTCCCTCGGTTAACCGTTGGAGCATCAAACGAAGTCCAAATGGTACGAAACTTGACAGGCGGTCTACCGGTAGTAAACCAAGGCCACTTGGCAAGTCTCGGTCCAATCCGGAAATGTTTAACCCCCACACATGAAAAGAAGGAAGAAATGACCACCGGAGGAGATAGGAGCGCCGGAATGCAAAACGGACAACGGGGAAAATGCTCGGATGCATGAGACGAACAAGTATGCAAATGAAATGCACATGATGACATGATATGCAATGCATGACATGCAAGCAAATGACAAGGCAACCACCACGAATAACTGGACGACACCTGGCACATCGGTCTCGGGGCGTTACAGCTTCACAAAAATATTGGTCTTGAAATACTCATCTGATTTTCAGACAGCTTAAAGATGTAGAACTTGCCGGTTTATCATTGCTAGAATTGCTGGTTTGTAAATATTGATAGTACCGGGTCATAATTGTTGCTAACATCAAGCTTGAAAACGTACCTCCTTTCAGTGTCAAAAACGGCGTATCTCGGGTAGGGGGTCCCAAACTGTGCGTCTAAGGTTGATGGTAACAGGAGACAGGGGACACAATGTTTTACCCAGGTTCGGGCCCTCTCTATGGAGGTAATACCCTACGTCCTGCTTGATTGATCTTGATGAATATGAGTATTACAAGAGTTGATCTACCACGAGATCGTAATGGCTAAACCCTAGAGGCCTAGCTTGTGTGGTTATGACAATGAATATCCCTCTCCGTACTAAGTCCTCCGGTTTATATAGACACCGGTAGGATCTAGGGTTACACAAGGTCGGTTACAAAGAAACGAATCTACATATTTAGTCACCAAGCTTGCCTTCCATGCCAAGGAGAGTCCCATCCGGACACGGGTGCGGTCTCCGATCTTCGTATCTTCACAGCCCATCAATCCGGCCCCATGGCTAACAGGCCGGACATCCGAGGACCCCTTAGTCCAGGACTCCCTCAGTAGCCCCTAAACCTGGCTTCAATGCCAAGGTATCCAGCGCGTAGGCCTGTCTTCGGCATTGCAAGATGGGTTCCTCCTTCTGAATCCAAAATAGTCTTCCTACGTATCAACGTGCCCGGACCTATAACACAGACCACATACAACCAGAGAGAGAATATAACTTTACACGAGTCCAATCCGCTGACAACTTTCCGTAACATGACATCACATCTGTCTGGTCATAATTTCGAACCATTTTTCATCTGCCGCTCCATGTTTTGAGACGCGGTTGCCATTGGCACGTCTTGTCAAAGCAGAGATCGTGTCCCCTTATTACGGGATTCTCATCAATATGGGTGTGGGTAACCCAACCGCGCCATTTACACAGCCCTTGGGAATATGCAAGTTTTAAGGTGAGTAGGAAGGCGTTTGACATTCGTGGCCTTTATAAGGGGATAAGGATTTGTACTCACTCACCCTTGACTTCTCTTTCCTCTGCCCATCCATTCTCGAGCTCCAGCGCCCAAGCTCCAGCTTCCCCCGCCGGAGAAAGCACGCCAACCATGTCTGGATCCGGAGCTGGTGGCAAGTGGATGGCCTCCTTTGTTAAGAAGAAAGACATCAAGGAGCTCCGAGAGGCCGGATACCTGGCCAAGGAGATCGTTCACCGTCTCCCGACCAAGGGACAGATCGTCCCTACCCTAGAGCCCCATGAGAGGGTTGTGTTTCTCACACATTTTGTCCTCGGGCTGGTATTCCCTCTCCACCCGTTTGTCGTGGACTGATGTTTTACTACGAGCTGGACTTCCATGATCTAGCCCCCAACTTTATCCTCAACATCTCGGCATTTATAGTCATTTGCGAGGCCTTTCTCCGTATCCCACCCCACTTAGGCCTATGGCTGAAGACCTTCAATGTAAAGCCGAAGATGATGAGAGGCCAACAAGTAGAGTGCGGAGGCGCCATGGTGGGCAAGATGCCCAATGTCACATGGCCCGAAGGCTCCTTCGTGGAGACGGTGAAGGGGTGATACGTCTCCAACGTATCTATAATTTTTGATTGCTCCATGCTATATTATCTACTGTTTTGGACATTATTGGTCTTTATTATACACTTCTATATTATTTTTGGGACTAACCTACTAACCGGAGGCCCAGCCCAGAATTGCTGTTTTTTTGCCTATTTTAGGGTTTCAAAGAAAAGGAATATCAAATGGAGTCCAAACGGAATGAAACCTTCGGGAACATGATTTTTGGAACGAACAAGACCCAGGAGACTTGGACCCTACATCAAGCAACCAACAGGGAGGCCACGAGGTAGGGGGGCGTGCCTACCCCCCGGCGCATCGTCCACCCTCGTGGCCCCCCTGTTGCTCCACCGACGTACTTCTTCCTCCTATATATACCTACGTACCCCCAAACGATCAGATACGGAGCCAAAACCCTAATTCCACCGCCGTAACTTTCTGTATCCACGAGATCCCATCTTGGGGCCTGTTCCAGAGCTCCGCCGGAGGGGGCATCGATCATGGAGGGCTTCTACATCAACACCATAGCCTCTCCGATGAAGTGTGAGTAGTTTACCTCAGACCTACGGGTCCATAGTTATTATCTAGATGACTTCTTCTCTCTTTTTGGATCTCAATACAAAGTCCCCCCATCTCTTGTGGAGATCTATTCGATGTAATCTTCTTTTTGCGGTGTGTTTGTTGAGACCCATGAATTGTGGGTTATGATCAAGTTTATCTATGAACAATATTTGAATCTTCTCTGAATTCTTTTATGTATGACTGGTTATCTTTGAAAGTTTCTTCGAATTATCAGTTTGGTCTGGCCTACTAGATTTATATTTCTTGCAATGGGAGAAGTGCTTAGCTTTGGGTTCAATCTTGCGGTGTCCTTTCCCAGTGACAGTAGGGGCAGCAAGGCACGTATTGTATTGTTTCCATCGAGGATAACAAGATGGGTTTTTTATCATATTGCATGAATTTATCCCTCTACATCATGTCATCTTGCTTAAAGCGTTACTCTGTTCTCTTGGACTTAATACTCTAGATGCATGCTGGATAGCGGTCGATGTGTGGAGTAATAGTAGTAGATGCAGGCAGGAGTCGGTCTACTTTTCTTGGACGTGATGCCTATATACATGATCATACCTAGATATTCTCATAACTATTCTCAATTTTGTCGATTGCTCAACAGTAATTTGTTCACCCACCGTAAAATACCTATGCTCTTGAGAGAAGCCACTAGTGAAACCTATGGCCCCCGGGTCTATCTTCGTCATATTAATATTCCAATACTTAGTTATTTTCATTGCTTTTATTTTACTTTGCATCTTGATCATAAAAATACCAAAAATATTATCTTATATCTATGAGATCTCACTCTCTTAAGTGACTGTGTAGGGATTTACAACCCCTTATCATGTTGGTTGCGAGGATTTATTTGTTTTGTGTAGGTGCGAGGGACTCACGCGTAGCCTCCTACTAGATTGATACCTTGGTTCTCAAAAACTGAGGGAAATACTTATGCTACTTTGCTGCACCACCCTTTCCTCTTCAAGGGGAAACCAACGCAATTGCTCAAGAGGTAGCAAGAAGGATTTCTGGCGCCGTTGCCGGGGAGGTCTACGCAAAAGTCAACATACCAAGTACCCATCACAAACCCTTATCTCCCCCACTTCACCCTTGCCGTTTTATTCGCCCTCTCTCTCTCTATCCTCCCTCTCTTTCTCTATTTGCTTCTTTTTGCCTGTTTCTTGTTTGCTTGTGTGTTGGATTGCTTGCTTGTCACGATGGCTCAAGATAACACTAAATTGTGTGACTTTACCAATACCAACAACAATGATTTTATTAGCAATCCGATTGCTCCTCTTACCGATGCTGAATCTTGTGAAATTAATGCTGCCTTGCTGAATCTTGTCATGAAAGACCCGTTTTCCGGCCTTCCTAGTGAAGATGCCGCTACCCATCTAAATAGCTCCATTGATTTGTGTGATATGCAAAAGAAGAAAGATGTTGATAATGACATCGTTAAATTGAAGCTATTTCCTTTTTCGCTTAGAGATCGTGCTAAAGCTTGGTTTTCGTCTTTGCCTAAAAATAGTATTGATTCGTGGAATAAGTGCAAAGATGCTTTTATCTCTAAGTATTTTCCTCCCTCTAAGATCATCTCTCTTATAAATGATATTATGAATTTTAAGCAACTTGATCATGAACATGTTGCACAAGCTTGGGATGAAATTAATGATAGGAAATTGCCCTACTCATGGTTTGAATTTGTGGATGATTATACAAAATTTTTATGCCGGATTGAATTTTGCTTCTAGAAATCTTTTAGATTCGGCCGTGGGAGGCACTTTTATGGAAATCACTTTAGGAGAAGCTACTAAACTCCTAGATAATATTATGGTTAATTATTCTCAATGGCACACTAAAAGATCTATTAATAAGAAAGTGCATGCGATAGAAGAAATTAATGTTTTGAGTGGAAAGATGGATGAACTTATGAAATTATTTGCTAATAAAAGTGTTTCTTCTGATCCTAATGATATGCCTTTGTCTACTTTGATTGAGAATAATAACGAATCTATGGATGTGAATTTTGTTGATAGGAACAATTTTGGTAACAACGCGTATAGAGGAAATTTTAATCCTAGGCCTTATCCTAGTAATTCCTCTAATAATTATGGTAATTCCTACAACAATTCTTATGGAAATTATAATAAGATTCCCTCTGATTTTGGAATCTAGTATTAAATAATTTATTACTTTGCAAAAGAATTTCAATGCTTTGATTGAAGAAAAAGTGCTTAAGATTGATGAGTTGGCTAGGAACGTTGATAGAATTTCTCTTGATGTTGATTCTTTGAAACTTAGATCAATTCCACCTAAGCATGGTATCAATGAGTCTCTCAAAGCCATGAGAATTTCCATTGATGAGTGCAAAGAAAGAACCACTAGGATGCGTGCTAAGAAAGATTCCTTTGTAAAAGTGTGTTCTTCTAGTTACCATGATAATAAAGATGAAGATCTAAAAGTTATTGATGTGTCCCCTATTATATCTTTGTTTTGAATATGAATCTTGATAATGATGGGACTGAATATGATCCTCCTTTACCTAGAAGGCGTTCCAAAAATTCGGAGTTTTTAGATCTTGATGCTAAATTTGATAAAAGTGGGATTGAAGAGATCAAAACTCTAGATGTTAATGAACCTACTATTTTGGATTTCAAGGAATTTAATTATGATAATTGCTCTTTGATAGATTGTATTTCCTTGTTTCAATCCGTGCTAAATTCTCCTCATGCTTATAGCCAAAATAAAGCTTTTACCAAACATATCGTTGATGCTTTGATGCAATCTTATGAAGAAAAACTTGAGTTGGAAGTTTCTATCCCTAGAAAAATTTATGATGAGTGGGAACCAACTATTAAAATTAAAATTAAATATCATGAATTCTATGCTTTATGTGATTTGGGTGCTAGTGTTTCCACTATTCCAAAGACTTTGTGTGATTTGTTAGGTTTCCGTGATTTTGATGATTGCTCTCTAAACTTGCACCTTGCGGATTCCACTATTAAGAAACCTATGGGAAGAATTAATGATGTTGTTATTGTTGAAAATAGGAATTATGTGCTCATAGATTTTATCGTTCTTGATATAGATTGCAATCCTTCATGTCCTATTATTCTTGGTAGACCTTTCCTTAGAACAATTGGTGCAATTATTGATATGAAGAAAGGAAATATTAGATTCCAATTTATGTCAAGGAAAGGCATGGAACACTTTCCTAGAAATAAAATTAAAGTACCTTATTAATCTATTATGAGCGCCACTTATGGATTGCCTACCAAAGATGGCAATACCTAGATCTATCCTTGATTTTTATACCTAGCTAGGGGCGTTAAACGATAGCGCTTGTTGGGAGGCAACCCAATTTTATTTTTATTCCTTGATTTTTGCTCCTGTTTAGTGATAAATAATTTATCTAGCCTCTGTTTTTGTTGTGTTTTTTGTGTTTAATTACAGTATGTGCCAAGTAGAACCGTTGGGAAGACTTGGGGAAAGTCTTGTTAATCCTGCTGTAAAAAACAGAAACTTTAGCGCTCACGAGAACTGCTGTAATTTTTATTTGGAAAGAGATATTTAGTTAATTATTTTTTAAGATGATTAATAGATAAATTCCTCACGTCCAGGAATTTATTTTAGAATTTTTGGGTTCCAGATCTTGCGCTAGCTACAGATTACTACAGACTGTTCTGTTTTTGACAGATTCTGTTTTCGTGTGTTGTTTGCCTATTTTGATGAATCTATGGCTAGTAAAATAGTTTATAAACCATAGAGAAGTTGGAATACAGTAGGTTTAATACCAATATAAATAAAGAATGAGTTCATTACAGTACCTTGAAGTGGTCTTTTGTTTTCTTTCGCTAACGGAGCTCACGAGATTTTCTACTTTAAGTTTTCTGTTGTGAAGTTTTCAAGTTTTGGGTAAAGATTTGATGAATTATGGAACAAGGAGTGGCAAGAGCCTAAGATTGGGGATGCCCATGGCACCCCCAAGATAATCTAAGGACACCTAAAAGCCAAAGCTTGGGGATGCCCCGGAAGGCATCCCCTCTTTCGTCTACTTCTATTGGTAACTTTACTTGGAGCTATATTTTTATTCACCACATGACATGTGTTTTTCTTGGAGCATCTTGTATGATTTGAGTATTTACTTTTTAGTTTACCACAATCATCCTTGCTGTACACACCTTTTGAGAGAGAGACACATGATTCGGAAATTATTAGAATACTCTATGTGCTTCACTTATATCTTTTGAGTTATATAGTTTTGCTCTAGTGCTTCACTTATATCTTTTAGAGCACGGTGGTGGATTTTTTTATAGAAACTATTGATCTCTCATGCTTCACTTAGATTATTTTGAGAGTCTTAAATAGCATGGTAAATTTCTTAAATAATCCTATATGCTAGGTATACAAGATTAATAATAAAATTCCCTTATGAGTGTGTTGAATACTATGAGAAGTTTGATACTTGATAATTGTTTTGAGATATGGAGATGGTGATATTAAAGTTTTGCTAGTTTAGTAGTTGTGAATTTGAGAAATACTTGTGTTAAAGTTTGTGATTCCCGTAGCATGCACGTATGGTGAACCGTTATGTGATGAAGTCGGAGCATGACTTATTTATTGATTGTCTTCCTTATGAGTGGCGGTCGGGGACGAGCGATGGTATTTTCCTACCAATCTATCCCCCTAGGAGCATGCGTGTAATAATTTGCTTTGATAACTTGTAGATTTTTGCAATAAGTATAATAGTTATTTATGACTAATGTTGAGTCCATGGATTATACACACTCTCACCCTTCCACCATTGCTAGCGTCTCTAATACCGCACACCTTTCGCCGGTATCATACACCCACCATATACCTTCCTCAAAACAGCCACCATACCTACCTATCATGGCATTTCCATAGCCATTCCGAGATATATTGCCATGCAACTTTCCACCGTTTCATTTACTATGACACGCTCCATCATTGTCATATTGCTTTGCCTGATCATGTAGTTGACATTGTATTTGTGGCAAAGCCACCGTTCACAATTCTTTCATACGTGTCACTCACGAGTCATTGCATATCCCGCTACACCGCAGGAGGCAATCATATAGAGTCATATCTTGTTCTAAGTATCGAGTTGTAATTCTTGAGTTGTAAGTAAATAAAAGTGTGATGATCATCATTATTATAGCATTATCCCAAGTGAGGAAAGGATGATGGAGACTATGATTCCCCCACAAGTCGGGGTGAGACTCCGGACGAAAAAAGAGGCCATAAAAAAGAGAAGGCCCAAATAAAAAAATGATGAGAGAAAAAGAGAGAAGGGACAATGCTACTATCCTTTTACCACACTTGTGCTTCAAAGTAGCGCCATGATCTTCATGATAGAGAGTCTCCTATGTTATCACTTTCATATACTAGTGGGAAATTTTCATTATAGAACTTGGCTTGCATATTCTAATGATGGGCTTCCTCAAAATGCCCTAGGTCTTCGTGAGCAAGCAAGTTGGATGCACACCCACTTAGTTTCTTTCTGAGCTTTAATATACTTATAGCTCTAGTGCATCCGTTGCATGGCAATCCCTACTCACTCACATTGATATCTATTGATGAGCATCTCCATAGCCCGTTGATACACCTAGTTGATGTGAGACTAAGACTATCTTCTCCCTTTTTGTCTTCTCCACAACCACCACTCTATTCCACCTAAGTGCTATGTCCATGGCTCACGCTCATGTAATGCGTGAAGATTGAAAAAGTTTTGAGAATGTCAAAAGTATGAAACAATTGCTTGGCTTGTCATCGGGGTTGTGCATGATTTAAATACTTTGTGTGGTGAAGATAGAGCATAGCCAGACTATATGAATTTTTAGGGATAACTTTCTTTGGCCATGTTATTTTGAGAAGACATAATTGCTTAGTTAGTATGCTTGAAGTATTATTATTTTATGTCAATATTAAACTTTTGCCTTGAATCTTTCAGATCTGAATATTCATACCACAATTAAGAAGAATTACATTGAAAATATGCCAAGTAGCATTCCACATCAAAAAATTTGTTTTTATCATTTACCTACTCGAGGACGAGCAGGAATTAAGCTTGGGGATGCTTGATACGTCTCCAACGTATCTATATTTTTTGATTGATCCATGCTATATTATCTACTGTTTTGGACATTATTGGTCTTTATTATACACTTCTATATTATTTTTGGGACTAACCTACTAACCGGAGGCCCAACCCAGAATTGCTGTTTTTTGCCTATTTTAGGGTTTCGAAGAAAAGGAATATCAAACGGAGTCCAAAGGGAATGAAACCTTCGGGAACGTGATTTTTGGAACGAACAAGACCCAGGAGACTTGGAACCTACGTCAAGCAACCAACAGGGAGGCCACGAGTTAGGGGGCGCGCCTACCCCCCCCCCCCAGGCACGCCCTCCACCCTCATGGGCCCCCTGTTGCTCCACCAACGTACTTCTTCCTCCTATATATACCTACGTACCCCAAACGATCAGATATGGAGCCAAAATGCTAATTCCACCGCCGTAACTTTCTGTATCCACGAGATCCCATCTTGGGGCCTGTTCCGGAGCTCCGCTGGAGGGGGCATCGATCACGGAGGGCTTCTACATCAACAACATAGCCTCTCCGATGAAGTGTGAGTAGTTTACCTCAGACCTACGGGTCCATAGTTATTAGATAGATGGCTTCTTCTCTCTTTTTGGATCTCAATACAAAGTTCTCCCCCTCTCTTGTGGAGATCTATTCGATGTAATCTTCTTTTTGCGGTGTGTTTGTTGAGACCGATGAATTGTGGGGTTATGATCAAGTTTATCTGTGAACAATATTTGAATCTTCTCTGAATTCTTTTATGTATGATTGGTTATCTTTGCAAGTTTCTTCGAATTATCAATTTGGTATGCCCTACTAGATTGATCTTTCTTGCAATGGGAGAAGTGCTTAGCTTTGGGTTCAATCTTCGATGTCCTTTCCCAGTGACAGTAGGGGCAGCAAGGCACGTATTGTATTGTTGCCATCGAGGATAATAAGATGTTTTTTTATCATATTGCATGAATTTATCCCTCTACATCATGTCATATTGCTTAAAGCGTTACTCTGTTCTCTTGAACTTAATACTCTAGATGCATGCTGGATAGCGGTCGATGTGTGGAGTAATAGTAGTAGATGCAAGCAGGAGTCAGTCTACTTGTCTTGGACGTGATGCCTATATACATGATCATACCTAGATATTCTCATAACTATGCTCAATTCTATCAATTGCTCAACAGTAATTTGTTCACCCACTGTAAAATACCTATGCTCTTGAGAGAAGCCACTAGTGAAACCTATGGCCCCCGGGTCTATCTTCATCATATTAATCTTCAAATACTCAGTTATTTTCCTTGCTTTTATTTTACTTTGCATCTTTATCATAAAAATACCAAAAATATTATCTTATCATATCTATCAGATCTCACTCTCGTAAGTGACCGTGTAGGGATTGACAACCCCTTATCGCGTTGGTTGCGAGGATTTATTTGTTTTGTGTAGGTGCGAGGGACTCGTGCGTAGCCTCCTACTGGATTGATACCTTGGTTCTCAAAACTGAGGGAAATACTTACGCTACTTTGTTGCACCACCCTTTCCTCTTCAAGGGAAAACCAACGCAAGTGCTCAAGAGGTAGCAAGGGGTGGTAGTCGGGGTGGTTCTATATCACCGAGCCACGCGACACCAACTGGGCGACGACCCCCAAATTTCGATCTGGAGCTCCGCTGCAGCTCACCTCCTGGCAAGAGAAGGGCCTAACCTGGGGTTCTTCGAACGAGCTAACTGGGCTCCAGATGTGAGTCCAGAACATGATAACCAAGAGAATCAAACTTGTCAACATGGTCCAGGTTATGCTCGTTCGCCGGATCCTTCCGTGCCAACGCCGGACTTGCTATTTGTGGGAGTTCGATCCGGCCAAGCACTAGACGCTGCTAGAGCTCTTCGGCACGATGCACGAAGACATCTGGAAAGCGCTCTTCAAGGCCGACAAGACACCACCACCTATGACCGAGGATCGCGGACTCAGCTTAAAATGGCAGGCTAATTCGGTAAGTTCTTTCATGTTTTCAAGGTATAGCCTCTACTGGCATATTTTGAGAGGGAGTCTAAGCCTTCCTATCAATTTTTTAGGCCTGGATCGACATAGCGGGCCAGATTAACTCTCCAGCTCAGCTGCCCGAAGACCAAGAAACCCCGCTTCTGATGAAGATGCTGTTTCCGGCGCCTTATGATGTGCTGGAGAAGAAGGCCAAGAAAACGGCCAAGGGGGTCTGGAGTGGCCTTCGCCGAAAAGGCGCTTCAGACGTGACGTTTGAAGATGGGACTAACTCTTCGGTCGCCGAAGACGACGGCGAGGAGGAGGAAGAGAGCGACTCACCCCCTGGGGGGGAGGAAGAAAAGGGGGGCCTCCCCAAATTTGGAGGCAAAGGCTCCTCAGAGGGAGAAGGGCTCCCATGCGGATAAGTCCGCGTGGGATGTCGATAGTAGTCCGGAGCGAATGCCCCAGACCAAGCCTCGGGCCGCCTCGTAAGTACAAAAAACCTTATGGATGCCCAAATGCATGGCTTTTCCATTTTGTAATATTAATATGTTTAAATTATGCCATCATAGTCCAGCCCGCGACAGCTCCTTGCGATCCTCGACAAAGGGTTCGCTAGATTCAAAGGAGATGGCCAGCGTGTCACCGCCGCCCGCTCACTCCCCCAAGGCCAAGGACGACGCGGAGGTGTTGTCTCGAAGGACTTTCCCAGGCCGGGGAGAGGCTCCGGAGGCGCCAGAAGGCGATGCCTTCGTCGCCAGACACTAGCGGGGGCCGATCCCCATGGAGACTCATGGTGAGGAGGGCCGTGTTCAATCCGGCCCTCAGCCAGACTCGATTTCGGAGACCGATGCGGCTCCTAAATCCGGCAGACAACCTCCTTGGAAAGAAGGGGGTATGCGTATTCCGCCGGTGACCCCTGTCCAACCCGGGCACCGTATAATCTACTAGAAGCGCTGCGAGGCGCTTCCATTGTGGGTGAGCACCGTGTCCTTATGGGCACGGTAATCGCGAAGGTTCAGTCCGCCAAAAGCGGACTGACCGAAGCCTGCGCTAACCTTTTAACAGGCTTTGAGGTAAGTAATGTAATTGTAGAAAGGATATCACAGTGTAGACAGTAGCCCCTGATGCTCTGTTCGGTGTGCGGAAAGAAAAGGCTGAACAGAGGATCAAAAATAATTTTCGCAGGAGTCTAACATAAGATGTCTATGTGAATAAGCAGGCGTCGCTGCTGGCTGCCGCCGCTCATACCATGGAGGTCTCCGGCCTGAAGCAAAGCCTGGAGCGGGCCGAAGAAGAGCTCGGCCTCATGAAGAAGCAGTTGGAGGACAACCAAGGTATGTAGTGACCCGCGTGTGTATTTAGGAAAGATGAATGTTTCGTGCTGACTAAAGTGTCATGAATTTTATTAGGGGCCACGACTGAGGTGGCGGCCCTCAAGAAGGCGTTAGCCAAGGCCGAGGACAAAGCGGCCAAGGAGTGCGCCGCGTGCGAGAAACACGAGGCCTGGGTCAGCGAGGTCCAGCAAGAGCTCCAGGATGCCTTCAAGAAGTACGAGTCCTTGGAGCGTGATTCTAAGACGCAAGCATCCGAACTTGCAAAGGCCCGCCGAAGCGCACAAGCGGCTCGAGCTGAGGCCTAGAGCGCCCTTCAGGAAATCCAGGCGGCCAAGAAGACCGTGGCGGGTAAGGCTTTCATTATGCAAAGCAAGTCTATGAAGGAAACGTTCCTTTTACTTACCCGAATTTGGAGCTCTCCAGGGGGGTTTACGGATTTGCCGCGCAGTGTATCAGATGCTGCTAAGTTCTATCGAGCCGAAGAAGGGAGTTCAACGGAGAAGCTGTTTTGGTCTCAATATCTTGGACCAGAACATCCGGTGCCTTTCAGCGATGAGCTGAAACAGTTGGTCGAGCTGCACAAGGCGGCCGAGCTAGCCATGAAGGACCTGATAGTCCGACTATGGCCTACCGCGCCGATACCCACCAGCTACTTTGAACTTGTGAAGCGGCTTGTTAGTGCCTGCCCATGGCTTGAGGTCATAAAGTGATCGGTCTGTATTGAAGGTGCCCGGATGGCCTTTGCCCGTGTCAAGATGCATTGGGCGAAGATGGATGCCAAGAAGCTGATGACCGAGGGGCTGCCTGAGGGCAAGGAGCACCGCCGCCCCGAGTTATATTTTGATAGTGTCCTAGAGGGATCCCGCCTTGTGGTGGAGCAATGTCTGAAGGATGTTATATTCTCATGACAATATTCATATTATCCTGTCCTGTAACATGAATCAACGATGTTGTGTAATATAATGCTTGTTATGTTTTAATTTTTTCCTCCTATGCGGCCGTGTTGTATGAAATCTGAGGGTTGGCTAGTCGTCGGCTTCTACCCCCACGTAGGTAGTATGTGGGTGTTCGGGATGGTCCTTGAAGCAGTTGTTTAGCACAACGAACCAGGCAACTAGACTATGCGGCTTGAATGCCCTCACTTAGCCATAGGAGTTTTACAATAAAAACATGGGCGTAGCCCCTAGTATCCGAACTAGAGTGCTATAAGCGTCTGATCGGGAAGTACCGATCCTTCACGTAATGTGGAAGAAATCTCCAACAATTTGTAACCTCCGAACAGCTGACCGGCTCTCGCCGCATCTTGACCGTCAGTTTTCGGCTTTCTCTACTGAGGTGCTCCTCTGGATAAACCAAGGCACAATCGCAGTAGTTCTCCCTTTACTACCTTAGCCGATATATCGGAATGTAAGGTAGCAAGCACAGGAGCCGGGCAACCCAACTATTGACCAAAGACATGATTCGGAGCCAATGCATATAATGCTAAATTCGGGGTGCCGAACTGTACTTATAAGAAGTGTTCAGACTTTTGTTGCCATGATGCGGGGTGCTATGAAGCCCCTGGCAAACATCAAACGTACAAAGTGTACAGGTGCTACTTGATAGGGTTATCCAGAGGGGAGCTGAAAAAGAGAAAGAAAATAGAAAAGGTACAAAGGTAAAAAGCTGGGGTCCTAAAGCTCCAGCGGCAAATTGTTCTTATTGTAATTTAATTAGTACGTCAAGGTGGATTGATACAGGCTGTGCGATAAGCAACAGACTATTTGACATGACGAAACCAAGGGAAAGCTGCATGCGGGTCCTGAAAAATAGGTAGGGTTATTGTTAACGGAATCACCTAAAAAGTCCCCGTATGTCAGCGTTTCTCGCCGTCTTGGTGTGTTTATCCTTCAAGAGGACCGATGACCAGACCATCAGATGGGGCCTATGGGATTGAGACCTAAAAAGAAAACAAGTAAAAGTGAAAGTATGTGTGTATCCTATGTCGGTTGAGCCGTACTATGGACCACAAGCTAGCTATGCCTCCATCGATGCCCATGGGATTTTTAGTGCGTAGTTTTGTACATGCGGCACGAATGCCACCACTTGATCAGGACTGAGACGGAGGCCGGATTGCTAGTCGAGCTCCTGACGAGCCGAGCTCTCCTGCTGCATAGTAGTTCGGACCCTCTTAACGGTGTCCATGGGCTCGGCAGCCGAATTAAGGTTCTGCTTGAGAAGGCCGCTCTGTACTTCTGCTGCTAAGGCAGTTGTGTGCTCTTCTATACGGTGGGAGCGTTCCGTATTTTCATTGACCGTTATGACACCGCGTGGACTGAGCATCTTGAGCTTGAGATAAGCATAGTGTGGTACTGTGTTGAATCAAGCAAATGTGGTTCGTCCGAGCAGTGCATGATAGCCGCTGCGGAAGGGGACAATGTCGAAGATTAACTCCTCGCTTCGGAAGTTGTCCGGAGATCCGAAGACAACCTCTAGTGTGATTGAGCCATACAGCGGGCCTCTACACCTGAAATGACTCCTTTGAAGGTAGTCTTGGTGGGCTTGATCCGTGTTGGGTTAATGCCCATTTTTCGTGCTGTATCCTGATAGAGCAGATTGAGACTGCTATCTCCGTCCATAAGGACACGAGTTAGGTGGAACCCATCAATTATTGGGTCTAGGACCAGTGCGGCCGAGCCACCGTGACAGATACTGGTCGGATGATCCCGGCGATCAAAAGTGATTGGGCATGAAGACCATGGATTAAATTTTGGGGCGACTGGCTCTATCGCGTAGATGTCCCTGAGCACACGCTTGCGCTCCCTCTTGGGGATGTGGGTAGAGTATATCATGTTCACCGTTTTGACCTGAGGGGGAAACTTCTTCTGTCCCCCTGTGTCAGTTGTCGGGGCTCTTCGTCATCATCCTCGCTTTGCGATCCCTTTTCCCTGTTCTCGGTGTTTAATTTTCCGGCCTGTTTAAAAACCCAGCAATCTCTATTTGTATGATTGGGTGGTTTGTCCGGGGTGCCATGAATCTAGCACGGACGATCAAGTATGCGGTCCAAGCAGGATGGGCCTGAATTGTTCTTTTGGAACAGCTTCTTCCGCTGACCGGACTTAGAGCCACTGAATCCGGCATTGACTGCCGTGTCCTCGGTGTTATCACTGTTGTTTCGACGCTTGTATCCGTTGCGTTGAGACTTGTCTTTGTTGTTTTTAACTTCAAGGGATGCCGGTGTCGCTTGCATTGTTTTTGCTACGGGCCAACCAACTGTCCTCGCCCGCACAAAAGCGGGTCATGAGTGCCGTGAGGGCCGCCACGGATTTTGGCTTTTATTGGCCGAGGTGGCGAGCGAGCCGTTCGTCACGGATGCTGTGTTTGAAGGCTGCTAGGGCTTCGGCATCCGGACAATCGACAATTTGGTTCTTTTTAGTTAAGAACCTAGTCTAGAATTTCCTGGCGGACTCTCCGGGCTGTTGAACTATATGGCTTAAGTGATCAGCGTCCGGAGGTCGAACATATGTATCTTGGAAGTTATAGAGGAAGGCCTCTTCCAAGTCCTCCCAGCTTCCAATAGAATTTACAGGCAGACTGTTGAGCCAATGCTGAGCTGGCCCCTTGAGTTTTAAAGGGAGGTATTTGATGGCGTGGAGGTCATCGCCGTGGACCATATGAATGTGGAGAATGAAGTCTTCATCCACACGGCGGGGTCCGTGGTTCCATCATATGATTCTATATTCATGGGTTTGAACCCTTCTGGGAATTCATGATCCATGACCTCATTAGTGAAGCAATGAGGGTGTGCGGCGCCTCTATATTGGGTCGTATCACGACGTAGCTCTGATGGAGTCCGTCTGCGGTTTTTAGCCCACGCTTGACTAAGTTTGTCACATTCGAATAGGTGGCCGTCATCGCGTGTCGAGGCACGTCCTCGTGATCCGTAGATTGATCTGGTATGTCCTGCTTTATTTTTCAGGTTTTTCCGGAGGTCATATGTATGGTTGTGGGCTGATTTACCTCTACCTGTGCGATGAGGTGGGGCGGGCTGGTGTTCGGCCTGGGCTGCCGTTTTGTCCCGACCACGTGGTGGTCGGTCAGCCGCATTGTATAATGGTGGTATGTATTCTGGCGCCTCCTCATCAAACTGAGGTAGCAATTTGAGCTTTGGGTAGCTTTTGGTTGGGCGCTTGAGGCCGTATTCTTCGGTTGCTAGGACATCGGTCCATTTATCATGGAGCAGATCTTTGTCAGCTTGAAGCTGCTGCTCCTTCTTTTTCAGGATCGTTGTAGTGGCTATTAGCTGGCGCTTGAAGCGCTCCTGATCAAGAGGTTCCTCAGGCACGATGAAATCGTCAGTGCCGAGGGTCACCTCATCTTCGGAGAGTGGAAGATAACTTCCGTCCTCGGAGTCTTCATGCGTGGCTTGTTTACCAGGGCTAACCTGCCCATCTTCCCGTTCATCTTGTTCATTAGCTGTTGCAATGGGGTCTTCGTTTTCTTTGGCACCTTATGGAGTGTTATCTTCTCCTGTGCCGGTGTTGTTGTCTTTACTGTGGCGTGACTTAAAGCGGCGTGCTACCTCTTGAGCACTGCGTTGGTTTTCCCTTGAAGAGGAAAGGGTGATGCAGCAAAGTAGCGTAAGTATTTCCCTCAGTTTTTGAGAACCAAGGTATCAATCCAGTAGGAGGCTACGCGCGAGTCCCTCACACCTACACAAAAGAAATAAATCCTCGCAACCAACGCGATAAGGGGTTGTCAATCCCTACACGATCACTTACGAGAGTGAGATCTGATAGATATGATAAGATAATTTTTTTGGTATTTTTATGATAAAGATGCAAAGTAAAATAAAAGGCAATGAAAATAACTAACTGTTGGAAGATTAAAATGATGGAAGATAGACCCCGGGGCCATAGGTTTCACTAGTGGCTTCTCTCAAGAGCATAAGTATTTTACGGTGGGTGAACAAATTACTGTTGAGCAATTGACAGAATTGAGCATAGTTATCAGAATATCTAGGTATGATCATGTATATAGGCATCACGTCCGAGACAAGTAGACCGACTCCTGCCTGCATATACTACTATTACTCCACACATCGACCGCTATCCAGCATGCATCTAGAGTATTAAGTTCATAAGAACAGAGTAACGCTTTAAGCAAGATGACATGATGTAGAGGGATAAATTCATGCAATATGATAAAAACCCTATCTTGTTATCCTCGATGGCAACAATACAATATGTGCCTTGGTGCCACTGCTGTCACTGGGAAAGGACACCGCAAGATTGAACCCAAAGCTAAGCACTTCTCCCATTGCAAGAAAGATCAATCTAGTAGGCCAAACCAAACTGATAATTCGAAGAGACTTGCAAAGATAACCAATCATACATAAAAGAAATCAGAGAAGATTCTAACATTGTTCATAGATAAACTTGATCATAAACCCACAATTCATTAGCCTCAACAAACACACCGCAAAAGAAGATTACATCGAATAGATCTCCACGAGAGAGGTGGAAAACATTGTATTGAGATACAAAAAGAGAGAAGAAGCGATCTAGCTAATAACTGTGGACCCAAAGGTCTGAGGTAAGCTACTCACACATCATCAGAGGGGCTATGGTGTTGATGTAGAAGCCCTCCATGATCGATACCCCCTCCGGCGGAGCTCCGGAACAGGTCCCAAGATGGGATCTCATGGATACAGAAAGTTACAGCAGTGGAATTAGGGTTTTGGCTCCGTTTCTGATCGTTTGGGGGTACGCAGGTATATATAGGAGGAAGGAGTACGTCGGTGGAGCAACAGGGGGGCCACGATGGTGGAGGGCGCGCCTGGGGGAGGGGTAGGCACGCCCCCTACCTCATGGCTTCCCTGTTGGTTGCTTGACGTAGGGTCTAAGTCTCCTGGATCATGTTCGTTCCGAAAATCACGTTCCTGAAGGTTTCATTCCGTTTGGACTCCGTTTGATATTCTTTTTCTGCAAAACTCTAAAATAGGCAAAAAAACAACAATTCTGGGCTGGGCCTCCGGTTAATAGGTTAGTCCCAAAAATAATATAAAAGTGAATAATAAAGCCCAATAATGTTCAAAATAGAAGATAATACAGCATGGAGCAATCAAAAACTATAGATACGTTGGAGACATATCACGGCGCCGCTGACGCCGGCGCTTGGATTGTATTTCGGAAGGTTTATCCTCGACTGGATCTTCCTTGTCATCCCTACTGTTCTCCTTTGGTGCATCCACCATGTATACATCGTACGAGGAAGTGGCCGTCTAGCGTCCGGTGAACGGCGGGTTCTGGGCCTCTTCTTCTCCGGCATCGTCGTCCATACCGTCGATGTCCTCGGAGTCGTAAGCAAGTGTGTCGGTTAAATCCTCGACCGTGGCTATGAAGTGGGTGGCGGGTGGGGAGCAAAATTCTCCATCGTCAGCCCCTAGTTCGAACCAGATGTAGTTCAGCTGTGAGTCCTCCGCCAAGGACAGGTTCTTTAATGAGTTTAGCATGTCGCCCAAAGGCGAGTGCTGGAAGATGTCAGCGGCACTGAATTCCAAGATCAATAAACGAACAAGTTCGGCATCCGCGGGTTCACACGGTTCGGAACTTACATCCGGAAACAAGTCCGGAGTTCCGGTGGCACGGGTATCGTGTGAGATCAAGTCTATGTGCGGGTCCAACGTCGTGGAATCTATAGCCTCTGTGGTGGGGTCGATCCTCCGTCCTCAGATGGCGCAGTCTGCTCTGGATCTAAGGCCCGAGCGGTTATGGGATCTGTCTCCTGGATGTGGTCCAATGAAAGATTTAGGTCATGTCCCTCGAGGTGACCCGGAGTGGCAGCCATTGTCTCAAATCCGGTGAAGATCTAGTCTCCATGGATGTCCGCAACGTAGTTCAAGCTCCCAAATCTAACCTGACGGCTAGGGGCATAGCTTTCGATCTGCTCCAGATGGCCAAGCGAGTTGGCCCGCAGAGCGAAGCCGCCGAACACGAAGATCTGTCCGGGGAGGAAAACTCCCCCCTTGGGCAGCATCATTGTAGATGGTTGAAGGATCCATCAAACCTCTTGATGACGGCATAGTGGAACTCTAATGAAAGCACCAATGTCGGTGTCAAAACCGGCGGATCTCGGGTAGGGGGTCCCGAACTGTGTGTCTAAGTTCGATGGTAACATGAGACAGGGGACACAATGTTTTACCCAGGTTCGGGCCCTCTCTATGGAGGTAATACCCTACGTCATGCTTGATTGATCTTGATGAATATGAGTATTACAAGAGTTCATCTACCACGAGATCATAATGGCTAAACCCTAGAGGCCTAGCTTGTGTGGTTATGACAATGAATATCCCTCTCCGAACTAAGTCCTCCGGTTTATATAGACAACGAGAGGATCTAGGGTTACACAAGGTCGGTTACAAAGAAAGGAATATACATATTTAGTTGCGAAGCTTGCCTTCCACGCCAAGGAGACTCCCATCTGGACACGGGTGCAGTCTCCGGTCTTCGTATCTTCACAGCCCATCAGTCCGGCCCCATGGCTAACAGGTCGGACGCCCGAGGAGCCCTTAGTCTAGGACTCCCTCACCTCCCTTATATGAATATCACTTGTAGCCCCCAAGTCTTAAGGGAGAGTAGTAATAGCTTAAGATTTGTTTCAATATAAATGTTGCAAGCTTGAAAAAATCTGGATTGTTCATGTCAATCACTAGTCATAAACTGAATATTCCACATATGTAGCCCCCAAGTGCCGGGTTGTCATGCTTGCAGCAACCTGGGACTTGTAATTGCCTTATGCTCATAAAACGTCAACCAGTGTAGCCACCAAGGGCTGGTTCATTATGCAATAATGAGCAGGGACTTTGTAGATATGATCATGTAGATTTGAGTAGTAATTAATAACACCAAATGATGTAGCTCCCAAGTTTCGGGTTACCTTTGACAGGAGCAATTAGTAGCCCCCATGGGCCGGCTCGTCACAATGTGACAGGTCGGGTCTTCAATAAGGCAAGTTAAAAATGAGCTTGCATTAGCCCCCAAGTGTCATGGTGCATGCTTGCAGTGACATGGGACTTCCATATTTGGTATAACCATGATTTGAATAATGTAGCCCCCAAGTGCCGGGTCGTAAGCCTGTAGCAACTCGGGACTGTTCCTTCCATTGTAAATAAAATCATATCCATTGTCTAGATAATATTACTGAAATTCGTGCATATCAATATTAGACCATGCTCTCTGCTATGAGCTGGTATTTTTGGATGAAGGAATAATAGCCATTACTCTGAAGCAACTTTGAAAACCTCAATCATAATACTGGTTATTGATAACCATAATAAAAACCCAGCCATGTTGGCTATTAAACATGGGAATAATATAATCCAGTACGAAAACCTCAATCATTCAATACTATAATAAAAATCTAGCCAAGTTTGGCTATTAAAGATTTGAATACTTTATCTATTGATAAGTAAATTCGGAGTTATACCCAGCGGCTCTTTGCTAATGGCGACTTAATGCACATCCATTATACTCCGGGATGCAACCCGGCGAGTTATAATATCGTGGTTTTGTCACGCTAGATGTCCTCGTGAAAGGACTTAGTCGTGGAGCCATTGCAACGGGTTAGCTTGAAGGGGTTAAAGCGGACAAGGGACACGAGGAATTATACTGGTTCAGCCCCTTACGATGAAGGTAAAAGCCTATGTCCAGTTGTGATGGAATTGCTTGGGTTTCGATGACCAGGGAGCGAATCCGCTTTGCCTGGCTCTCGAGTTATCGTTTTTTGTCTGTCCCTCAACCGCCGCCGGGTCGTCCCTTTATATACACAGGTTGACGCCCGACGGTTTACAAAATCGCGAGGCCGGCTCATAAACGTGCCCTGCTCAGTTTCTACCTTTCCTTGCCTTACAACATAAGCTACATATCATATGGTGGTTTATATCTATGGGCCCTAATCCGCCTTTGGGCCCTGGGCCTTCATGTAGATTTCCTCTGTAAAGCGCCATATCCCTTGCCTTCATGGGCTTCAAACATGACTAACTCCCAGTGGGCATAACCCGGCCCCTCATGGCCGGTTTATATTTAATAGTAATATCCCCAGCATTAGGACCCAGATTGATTTCAACTCGTTCATGTCAATATTCAACACTTAGAAAAATTCCTCCTTCTACACCTTCGCACAGATCTTGTAAACCGCCATGATGTCATCTTCCAGGTTCATAATAAACTGCCATGACGTCACCTATTCATTAAAACCGAAGATACCCTTCATTAATGACCTCCAACAATCGAGGCAACAACCTTGCTGCACATCCATTTTTTGGGCTCCTTGATTTCCGTGCCTGTCGCTTATCTCCTTGTCTTATAAATAGGGCCGAGGGTCCCTTTCCTTTCCTCCCGTTGCCTCTTCGTCTCTCTTCCATCTCGCGTCGCCTCAGCACCCGAGTGCCGCCGCCGTAGTCGACCTTCGCTTCTGCCTCAACTCCGGCCGCTGCATCACCCTGACCGTACCAGAAAAACGCGGCTCGCCTCCGCGGCTTCAACAACTTCAGTAAGTCATTCTTCCTTTCCTCTGTAGATTCGCTAGGGTTCACGCGAGTTCATAGAAAAACTTCATGGTGTTATTCCCTTGTTCTTCATTAGATCCTATGCAATGAACTCCAAACTTGATGTACTTCCATGCGGTAGTAATGATAACCCTTATTTCATCATCAAACCATGTTCTTTGTGCGTAAAAATCCGATCTGGAACTTCACAAACTGCTCAGGCAAAAACTTTTTAGGTCTAAATATTTTCCTTTTCCTCACATGTGGTAGATCTGAATTTCCAATGTGAACATGTGAAACTTGTTTTCCCTCACTTAGTCGTTTTTTGCTTCAGATCTGTACTTTCATCATCTGCGTAGGCGGTTTATCCTTTAGAAAATAATCTGCCATATGCCATTAGTCCCCTCATAAACCGCAAGTCGCCTTACCATTTATAATAGCATCAACCTCCGGTTTAACAATTTTGCATGCTTGAATGCTTTTTCCTTAACCTGCTACGCTTTATGCTTGCTAATCATGAGTCTTAAACCGGCATCAATCTTTTCCAGCTCCTCATTTGAAATGGCCAAACAGTTCTACGCTTGTAACTGGGTCCCTTCTCGGGTTACTGAAGAGCAGCCAGATGGATGTGTCAAAACTGGCGTTTTACCAAAACAAAGCGAAATCCACCAGCGTGTTCCCGGTCCAGAAAATCCTCCTACCCCTAAAGACGGCGAGGTGGTGATATTTGTTGATCACATGAACCGTGGTTTTAAACTGCCCGGATCCAAGTTCTTTCGTGATGTGCTTGCCAGCTTCCAGATCCACCCTCAAGATATTGGACCCAACTATGTGTCCAATATTTGTGACTTTCAAGTATTTTGTGAAGCCTATCCGCAAGAAGAGCCAACTGTTGAATTTTTCCGGGATTTTTTCTATTTAAACCGTCGTACTAAATTCATAGATGGGCCCAACACTGAACTTGGCAGCATCTCCATTCAGAAAAGGAAGGATGTCAACTTCCCTCACGCCAAACTTCACAGTCATCCTAAGGATTGGAACCAGACTTGGTTCTACTGTAACGATACTTCCCCTGAAGATGAGAACCCTCTGCCGGGTTATCGTGCTCACCGGCTTACCAACACACACCCACTTCCTCAATTACTGACTGCCAAGGAACGGTCCACATACGCACCATAACTCGCCAAGCTCAGAGCCTTCGTGGCTAACGGTTTGACAGGAGTGGACTTTGTTCGTTGCTAGATATCTTGGAGTATTTTACCGTTAAGCCATCGCCCCGGTTAAATGTGTGAGTACATAGGGGATTCAAAAGATCCTCATCGACCCACCATCGTACCTGAAGTGGAGGGTGCACCGCCTGCCCAGGCCGCGCGCGCGGGCGATTGTCTGCCAACCGCGGGCCAGGGCTATGTTGCCCGCAGCGGAAGTCTCGACCGCAACCCAAGAGGCCTTGCTGCTGCAGCCATCTGCCTGCAGCCAGAGTTCGCTTGGACCAGAGGCCGGCAGTTCACCGACGAAGAAGCATGGGAGTTGGAGCGAGTTGCCGGCCGGGTTCTCTGACCAGACGATGAACTCTGGCGACACCTCCGCCATGTGGAAGCATGGACGAGGAGGCCGCGCCACCAGGGCATGCCTCCCCTCATCAACTGGACCGCCATGGCTGGGATGACTCGCTCCGCGTGCCATGGCGCTGTCTCGACAATGGGCCATGGCGGGGGTCGCGGCATGTTTACACGGGCGGTCACGGCCGCGCTTGGGAGCCGGGGAGCCGGGTCCCTCGCGAGGAGCTTTCCCCTTCTCAGCGGCGGAGAACTTCCTTCGTGGTGCCATGGGTGTCACTGCAAGTGATGGAGCGAGGAGGAAGGAGCAAGCAGGCAAGGAAGAGATGGGCAACGGGGGCTCCGCCCCTCCCCATTTTATAGCAAGGGAAAGCCAACCGACGTCTCCCACGATCGCAGGTAATGATGGTTTTCCTTGCATGTCGCGGGGACCTGACAAGTCGAGCAGTTGCCGAGACAACATGGGGAAGCGGAGACACCCACGTCCAATCAACCGCCACGCGTCAACCGAGGCCACGGGCTTTTGGGGCCCGCGGCGCTCCGTACTTGGCCCTTGGCTTCGCTGCAAAGCCAAGCCCGAGCACACCTTGGGCTCGGGGGCTACTGTCGGTGTTCTGGGAACGGGGGTCCCCAGACTTGCCTGCCTGCGGCCCGCGGCGTGGCTGAGCCAGCAGGCCGTACGGCCTATCTTCACCAGCAAAGCATCCAAGACCCTCGCAAGGGTCCAAGCCTCGCGAGGCGGACGACGCAAGGCCTCCTCGGGAGTGGCCTAGCCAGGCAGGCTCATGAGGAGCGGAGATATTAAGGCAGGGCAAGCCTCACGAGACCCTCGTGACGTGAGCCATGACGCACGACACTAGGCGGGCGCCAGTGCACACAGCGTCTTTGTTTCCTCTTTGGTGCTAAGGAGGCCAGCGCAGGCGAAGAGTACCGAGGCATCAGGCAAAGGTTGCTATATTGGTGCAACGATACCAAGACCAGGAGGATGGCGAGACGGAGGTCATCGTGGAGCCCAAGACGGCGTCACCACCAGAGCCTTTGGCAGGCGAAGACCACTTTTGTCAGGATAGCTTGTACTAGGTGTCCCCCTTCGAATTAGCCCGCCATTGTTGGCTCCCTTCCCGCTCGATATTTGGGAAGAGGACCAGGGCCAATATAAATAGGACTAGCCACCACCCTAGTGGGAGAGGATGGATCAGCAAGAGAGGACAGAGGACGGATCATTCGGACCATCCTCACACACACAAGCTCGCCGAGCACAAGAACACCTCAACCTCAGGAGGCTGTTCTTCCCTGGTACTGTTCATCATCAGCCCTAGAGGCAATCCACCACCACCACACTAGAGTAGGGTATTACACCACAATGGTGGCCCGAACCAGTATAAATCTTGTGTCTTTCTGTGTTGCGAGTTCATCGAGTTCGTCCGCGAGATCTTAGTGAGCTAGGGCGTAGATTGGTAGGAAGGAAAGACTTCGCGCGCACCCCAGTGTTCGAACCTTAAGGGTTTGCCGGAACCCCACACCGGACACAGTCCGGAAAGTAAGATTTTCTCACCCCTAGCTCACTTGGACCCAAACTTTCTTTTGAAGAAGCAGCAACAAGAAGCTCGCCGCACAACCTGGCACAGCGGCCAAGTAGTCACTTCGGCCGGTTTACCGAACACGCCGGTTCGGAAGCGTCGATCTTAGGTCTCAAACACTTCCGATACTTCTTATCCCAAGGCGGGTTATTTCCGACAGCCTCTTAATCCATCCGATTCAAATTATCAGGGAACGCCTCTTTCATCATCCGACGAGTCAATGGCCACACAGCTCCCTCCTCATAAGACTGTCCCTGGGTAAACACTTTAAACTTACTCCTTTTGACGTTTTATATTTATGTGTTATACTGACCTTTATATCTTTTTCTTTCAGAGCCAAGGCCAGACCCAGCAAGAAAGCTCGTGTAGATAAACCGTCTGACGACCATGTGGTTGTTGAACCGGAGAGAACTCCAGAATAGGAAAGAACCAATGTTGATGCCATGCTTGATGATCCACCCCCTCAAGACCATGATTTTGTTGAACCAGTAGAAGTTGATGCAATAGGTCATACTAATAAACCGGCAAGTCCGGGCCCAACTGATGATAAACCGTCAAGTCCAGCTAAGGCTGCTGATGAATCGTCAACTCCAGTAAAGGCTGCTAGTGACAAGGAAGATGATGTTATAATTACTAGTGTTGGCCACACCACCCTTGCAATTCTGTTGCATTATCAAAGCATAGTGCCAAGGAGGAACTCTCTGCTATGGTCAAAGGAAAGTGGAGCACAGACTTGTCATGCTACGCCCACCTCAACGCCCAAGAACTTCATTCTGGTTTCTTAAACCGTCTGTACACAAACCGTGACAACGAAGGTGGTTTAGTGAATCTGATGAAGGAGCGATATGAGGTAACTTCATAACTGTTTCTCTTTTATGTCCAAGTTTTAGCACCAACTCCAGTAGCCCCCAAGGGCCGATTTATGATGCCAATCTAAACCAGGACTTTGCAATATCACAACTTTGCATGCTTATCTTCCAAGGGCCGGTTTATCTTTTTAGGATGAACCGGTACTTTTAACTTTGTAATCTTGAAACTTTCGTCACTGTAGTCCCCAAGGGCCGGTTTATCTTTCCAAGCTGAATCGGGAATTTAACCAATGTTACTTTGAGTAAACGTACATTAGCCCCCAAGTGTCAAGAATAATACTTGTATTGTGCTTGGGACTTGTTAACAATTTTATGATAATCAAGCAAATAGGCATTAGCCCCCAAGTGCCAAGTGTATAACTTGTTATGTGCTTGGGACTTCCAAATTTCACTGCCACCTCATAATATGTATTTCTCTTATAGGCTGAGCTGAGCAAAAAGGTAGCCCAAACCGCCGACCTTCAAGAAAATATCAAAACCCAGCAAGCAGAGACCTCCAAAGCCAAAGAAGAATTGACCAGTGCCTTAGCAGCCATGGAGAAGCTGAAGGAAACTTTGAAGAAGGAACAGGCAGACTGGGACATAGAGAAAGCCTCTTTACAAAAGAGAGCCGAAGACGCATAGGCAGCCCTTAAACCGGTGGTCGAAGATGTCGGTGTTCTAGGAACGGGGGTCCCCAGACTTGCCTGCCTGCGGCCTGCGGCGTGGCTTAAAAGGGGGCCCGGCATGGCCCATCTTCATCAACACAGACCCAAGACCCTCGCGAGGGGCCAAGCCTCGCGGGGCGGACGACGCGGAGCTTCCGCAGGCACGGCCTCACCAGGCTGGCTCGTGA
The DNA here is from genome assembly GCF_002162155.2 of Triticum dicoccoides. NCBI lineage: Eukaryota > Viridiplantae > Streptophyta > Magnoliopsida > Poales > Poaceae > Triticum > Triticum dicoccoides. The sequence goes on along the minus strand of NC_041390.1, from coordinate 212,198,970 downwards.
TGAGGCGGAGAGATCAAGGCAGGGTACCTCACGAGGTGCCCGTGACGCAAGCCATGACGACCAAGGGAGCCAGGCGGGTACCAGCCCGCGCGGTGTCCTCCTTTCCTCTTTGGTGCAAAGGGGGCAAGAGCAGCCGCGGAGTACCGAGGCATCAGGCAAAGGTTGCCATTTCGGTGCAACAAGACCAGGACCAGGAGGACTGCAAGATGGAGGTCATCATGGGGCCCAAGACGGCATCACCACCAGAGCTTTGTGCAGGCGAAGACTACTTTTGTCAGGGTAGCTAGTACTAGATGTCACCCTTCAAATTAGCCCTCCATTGTTGGCTCCCTTCCCGCTCGATATTTGGGAAGAGGACCAGGGCCTCTATAAATAGGACCAGCCACCCACAAAGGAGGGGGGTTCGATCAGAGAGAGAGAGAGAGAGAGAGAGAGAGAGAGAGAGAGAGAGAGAGAAGGGTGGCTGAACTCCACCCAGCAGTTCATCGCCCCAGCCAAGAACAGACCCTCGCGAGGCTGTTCTTCCTTGTATCATTCATCATCATCAGCCCAAGAGGCAATCCACCACACCACACACTTGAGTAGGGTATTACACCACAACGGTGGCCCGAACCAGTATAAACCCTGTGTCTCTTGTGTTGTTCTTTCCATAGCTTAGATCTTAGCGAGGCGGAGGGGTGCAGGTAGGTAGGAAGCGAAATCTCCATGCGCACCCCAGTGTTCGAACCTCAAGGGTTTGCCGGAACCCGAAATCCGACATTTGGCGCGCCAGGTAGGGGTGTGCCGGAATTCGTCTTCCACCACCCCGTTCTCCTCCGACCATCGCACTCATGTCTGACGCTCGTCGGGCCCGCGCCGAGCGCCGGGCCGCTCTCGCTTCCCGCGTCGCCCAAACGGCTCCTGTCGACGGGCGTCCTCACCGTTCCCGGTCACCTGCCGTCAACGCCGCCACCGGCCTGGCGGAGGACGAGCAGCAAGCATCGTCTCAGCATCCGTCCGTGCGGCAAGACGGCCGCACCGCAACTCCCTCGCTCCCCCCAGCCGGTTCTTCGTCCCGCGCGCTCCACACACCCATGGAGGCTCGAGCTGCGCTCATCACGGCAAACGAGCTCCTGCTCTACCGCCCCGTCGACGACGTCTATGAAGAATGGCTCGACCGCGTTGCCGAGCTCGTCCGTGCCGCAGGGGGCTCTCCTGCGTCGTCCGTTCCGCTGCACCGCACCCCGCCCCACGCGGGCGACGAAGCTCCGGCGGCGCCCCGGTCGCCTCCTCCTCAAGAAGGCTCCATGGCTCCAAGGCGCGTGGCCCCTGGGCGGAACCCGCTCCGTCAGGTGCCAGCGCAGCAAGAGCAGAGCTGCCAGGAAGTCCCTCGCCCGCAAGAAGCTGCCCGGGCGCTCCCTGCTCCAGCATGTCGCGACCATGCTCCTGCTCCCACACGTCAAGACCCAGCTGCAGTGCATGGGGACATGCAAGACCAAGCTCTACGTCACCCAAGGCCTCCCGTGGCCACAGCAGGCTGCCGTGCCTTCACTGCCGAGCTACGCGGTGCCGCGTGGCCCGGCAAGTTCAAGCCAGACCTGCCTCCTCGCTACGACGGCACGGCTGACCCTGCGGAGTTCCTCCAGCTCTACGAGCTGGGCATCAAAGCTGCCAACGGAGACGAGAAAGTCATGGCTCACTGGTTTCCCATGGCGCTCAAGGACGGGGCCCGCACCTAGCTCCTGAACCTGGCTCCCGGCACGATCTCCTCCTGGGACGAGATGTGCACCCGCTTCATCGCCAACTTCCAAGGTACTCGCGACCGGCCACCCACCGTGAGCGATATGCGCCGCATCAAGCAACAACCCGGGGAGACCATGCAAAAGTACATCCAGCGGTTCAACAACGCACGCCTCAAGATTCCCAGGGTGACTGAAGAGGCCATCATCTCAGCCTTCTCCGACGGCGTGCGCGATGTCAAGATGAAGGAGGAGCTAGCGATGCATGAAGACCTGTGCACTTCTTTGGAGCTGTTCAACTTGGCAACCAAGTGCGCCAGGGCTGAGGAAGGGTGTCTCTCCCTCCTCGAGCTGCCTGCCGCGGACCCGGAAGAGAAGAAGCCCAAGGCCAAGGATGTGAAGCGCAAGGGGGCTGCCGTGCTCGCAGCAGAACCAGACACCAAGCAGGGCAGAGATCAGCCCGAGCCTTCCAAGGGCAGCTGGTACTGCGTGTACCACGACCTCCACACCCACAACACCAACGAATGTCAAGCGCTCTGAGCCGTGCGAGAAGGAAGGATCAGCCGACGCCCCGACCGCGGTGACCGGGGCTATGGTCGAGGAGGAGGAAGGAACGCAGGATGCTGGGAAGCCCGTGGCCCGCGCCAAGGGTGGCGCGATCAACCTCACAAGGATCGCTGGCAAGACCAGCCTCGCGAGGGAGACTGGAGCGGTCGGCCTCGCGAGGATCGCCCGCAAGGCAACACAGGCCTCCCTCCGCTGCTGCCGCAACCAAGGAGAATTGAGGACCGCCACCAGGACGAGGAGGCTGGGGGCTTCCAGGAGCCGCGCGCGATCGCCTGCATCCTGGGCGGGGCTCAAGCCCCAGCCTCTCAATGCATCTTCAAGCAGTTCGCCTGCGAAGTGAATGCAGTCCTCCCCAAGTTCGAAGCCACGCGCCCTCTCAGGTGGTCGGCGTGCGCCATCACGTTCAGCTCGGCAGATCACCTCAAGTGTGCGGCTACAGCCGGAGTCCTCCCGATGCTCTGTTCCCCAATCATCAGCAACGTGGTGGTCACCAGGACCCTCATCGATGGCGGGGCAGGGCTTAATGTCCTATCCGTGGAAACATTCAACAATCTCCAAGTGCCCTATAGCCAGCTTCAGCCAACCAAGCCTTTCTCCAGAGTCACCGACGGCTCCACGGTCCCGATCGGGCAGGTCCGCCTCCCTGTCACCTTCGGGGCACGCGACAACTACCGCACCAAGCTCATCGACTTCAATGTCGCTCACATTCGCCTGCCATACAACGCCATCCTCGGGTACCCAGCGCTGGCCAAGTTCATGGCCGTAACTCACCACGGCTACAACGTCCTCAAGATGCCAGGAAGTGGCGGAGTCATCACGGTGCCCTGTGAAGAGAAGGATGCGGTGTGTTCCCTGGAACGAGCCTTTCAGGCCGCATCACTAGAAGACCCGGATCGTGGAAGCAGGAGGCTTCCTGAGACCGCCCCCAAGAAGAAGAAGACATCGTCCGGCCCGGCTCCTCAGGAGGCAGGCCCCTCTGGGCACGTGCCTGTCCAGGGGGAACCTCCTTCCATTGCATAGGAAAGCGCGCCTGGCGCCCTCCTCAGGCAGGGCTCGGGGGCTCTCCCCTGGAGGGCCACCGACCTGGCTAGGGTCACGAGGGAGGCGCTTGGGCACCACATGGAGGCGTTTTTCGAAGCACATTTCCCTCAAGAAGGAGTAAGGCAAGGAGAGCCAGACCCTCAGGAGTTCGTCAGCAAGGCCATTCAGGAGCCATAGGAGTCAAGAGTCATGAAAGGCGGCCGCCGTCTACCAGAAGTGGCTCCCCATCCAGGCGAGGATGGTGGGCTGCGCGTCTGCATCGACATACCAGGGCTCAACCGAGTCGCCTCTCTGGAGCTCCTCTGGCCCTCGCGAGTGGGGCGCTGCGGAGGTCCACCCCATAGCTACGTTCGCATGCCTTACGGCTTGCCGAACGCGGCTGCCACGTACCAGCGCCTCATGAGGGGCATCATGGAGGCACAAGAGGCCAGGCATTCCGCAGCCCTAGCGGAGATGGAGATGGTCTGCGGGGAGCCGCCAGCACCTCCGGAGCCTAGAGGCTCGTGAGGATTGGCTTCCGCAGCCCACCGAGTCTGCTACACCAACACCCCTTCGTCCTCAACGTCATCAGGTGACATCTTTCAAGTTTCACTTCCAGCTGGGAGCGCCCCCCAGGGCTGCGTTATTCCCAGGTCGCGTGGGTCCGTCCCTGCGGCATGTATCCCTTTTATTTCATGTTGCTACCTTACCTTATTGGGGGCGCCCCTCGAGCTGCATGATCCCCAAGTCGCTCGGGCCTGACCCAGTGATGTCCGCCTTCCCAGCATCTATTTGAACAAATCCACTCCTTCGCGGCTAATGTGTTTTACCTAGTTGCCTGCTCAGCTAACGCCAACTAATGGAGCTGCTCCCAAACGGCACGACGCTTGCGCATGGGTCCGTCCCTGCAACGCCGACAAACCTGAATGGCTAAGCTCTCGCCGCGGCAGCCCCGCATAGCGTCACCTCGTCAAGCCTTCAGTGCCTCA